>NC_136006.1:2148668-2168668 GCF_048128805.1 Centroberyx gerrardi | reverse complement strand
GTTGAAGACTGCTCTGGCTCTTGAGTGTGTATTGGACAGCAGGTCCCGGTGAACTGAAGCTACATAAAGCTCTACAGTGAAGTAAGCGGTGTCGGGGGTAACGCGTTACAAACTAATAGGGCTGCCCCCGACCAAAGATTTTCCTAGTCGACTAGTAGTCGTTAGTTCAAGCCACTAGTCGACTAGTCGTCGCACGTTTATGATATTAATTTAATTATTTAATTATTATTTTTTTGTAAAAACACACCCAAGTCGCGGCTACTCGCGGTCAGAAACACCGGTGAAATACACTCTGGTTCACCCAAAAAAACCACACAAGCCTGCGTAGGCTGTCAGTCGCTTGCTTTGAGCCCCGCTGCTGCACAGAGCGTTCACTTGTTTATTCAAAGTTTAGTAATATTGAACGTGTCGCGTGTCCAAATTGCACCAAATCCGACACTGCACGTCCTCGGGTCCCCAGCAATACACCCGCCAAGGGTGAAGTAGATCGGACGAATGGTTGTCGAGACACACACACACACACACACACACATACACACACACACATACATACAGACAGACAGACAGAGATTCCTTGCTTTGTAGTTTGATGGCATCTAAATCTCACTCCAGCCAGGTACCCAAAGTTGGCAACCCTGGTCTGATAACTTTTTAACGACAAGACACAGCTCCCGAATGGACCAATGAAAACTTGGTCGACTAAGACTCTTCTCATCGACTAACGTTTGGTCGACTATTAGGGGGCAGCCCTACAAACTAACATGTTACAGTAATCAGATTACTTTTTTGTGGTAACGAGTAACTTAACGTGTTAGTTTTTCAATTTATGTAATCAGTTAGTAGTTACTTTCTCAAAGTTACATTTCGCTACTTTTATTTTTCTTTCAAATGGTTAAATGTTTAGTTAGTGCAAATTAAAAAAATGAAGGGATTGTACGCTACATGATGTTGTTACAGCAGACTGCAGCAGGCTGCGGGGCGGTGGAGGCTGGAGGTGACGACTCACTTTCAGAATGAACACAACAAACTGCAGAACTTGGAAATATTCACATTACTTTGAACTGATCTAAGAGAAGGATAAGAACATTATTGTTAAACTGTAAGTTTAGCTTTCACTGTCATAGCCTACCTATGATTTGAATCGAAAGCACTTGTGAGTCAGTCTGACGCATAGAGTGTTATATCTCTGTGGTCTGACGTTTATTTTGAGACCAGACCGGATCAGTTCAGGCTCCGTTGATCACCGGGGTGAAGTTAGTTTGAAGTTTGATATTCACCGGTCGATGCACCTTTTAACGTCAATAGCTCCGTGTCGATAGCATAATGTTTCTCAAATTAGGCTTTTTTATAGAGAGGAACACGGAGGCGATGTTTCACAGTGTTGATAAAGTCAAAATGTAGAGCAGGAGAGCTGCTGGCCGGTGTGGAGAAATACTCTGCTGTGAACGGTCTGAACGGCCCAGCTGTGTTTCGCGATATGCGGCCGTTCCACGTCCGGTCTGAACCAGGCGTCACGGTTCGCACGCCACTTCTGTTGCCCTGTCTATTCGGCCAGTTGTTTCCGTGGCGACCTGACCAGCAGCGAACAAGTTGTGCTTTGTTCAAATCGTAAAGTTTCACTCTTTATTATGTATTTTCCTGCTGTATAGCCTTCTAGCCTACTGTTATGTAACTGTTTACATTTATCCCAGCACAAGATTGTTTATTAATAATAATAATAATAATAATAATTGTGAAATAACGTTAACGTCATTCAGTTACTATCCATGCAGCCGCTCCCTGCTGCCTGCTGCTGCTTCTTTCCTCCAGATCGTTTGTCACGCTGCGAATCTCACGCTCATTTGCATTTTATTGACTTGAGCTCAACTTTTTCAGCGCCTCGCTAACCTGGTTCGCATCTCGAGCAATCCCAGCATGCAATTCACAGCGACCCATCGCTTCTCATAGACAATGACTGAAGGCGAATTTGTTGCTTAGTGAATCGCTTGCAAGTGTGGCTTCACTGTCAGGAATTGTATTTTAAAGTGGCACCAAAATGAGGCACAGCTAGGTACCGGTCGTATGGGAACCGGTACCATAGTTGTACCAGTAGGAAAGACAGATACCGTTTACATAGTTATGTGTAAAAGGGTCGGTAATGTAATATCTCGGTGCAGGCTGAGGGCTAAACCGACCTGGCAGTAGTCTGGTTGGTGTTCCTCTCCTGGTTTCATACAGATCGCCTTTCTTCGCTGTGACCTCACACTCGTAGGTACATGTCATGTCCTCGGCCCCGACGTTCAGCAGGATGAAAACATAGGTGTTGAGATTCTCTTTGTACCCGATAATGTTCGGGCATGCTATCACTCCCCACCGGCAGGCTATGGAACGTCCTTCCCTTCTGACAGAAGAGAAAAACAATATTAGACAGAATTATCTCAAAGAAAAAAAAAAATAATTTGAATTTGAAAAAACATGTTCCAGATTTTCCTCTTCTCTTAAGAGGAAACTTCCAGTAGTGCTTGGTGAAGAGGAAAAGACTGTCGCTGGAAACGTTTTTCTTGACATGCCACAAATGAATTGTTGATTTATTTCATTATTTCATTTATTTCCAATGTAAATGTATTATTAACTTCCTTTCATGCCAATAAAGCTGACTTGACTTGACTTGACTTGACTTGACCTGACCTGACCTGAACTGAACTGAACTGACCTGACCTGACCTGACCTGACCTGAACTGAACTGACCTGAACTGAACTGAACTGACCTGACCTGAACTGAACTGAACTGAACTGATTGTGCTTGCTATGTGCCCTGATTAGCAATGTACAGATAATGCACCACAAATATACTCCTGGGTGTCATCATGGGTTTGGCCGTTTCTTTTTACTCACTTTATTTTATTCAAGGATGCTTTCACTTTTGTACTTCACTACATTTTGCATTACATCCATTACAGAGTACAAATTTTAGAGGCTCTTCACAAGCATTGACTCAGTTAACTAACATCAAATACTCAAGTTGAATGAATTTCAGAATCTTATTTTTAGAAGCTCATCATAATCTATCAAAAACCTTAATATCACATATTGAACTCTGTCCTCTTGCCCTTTTATATTGCGTGGGATGGATCATATGTAACAATGTCTTTTTTTTAAAGTAACCCAGTAACTTTTACTCTGAGTACAATTAAAATGAGCTACTTTTTACTTCTGTCCACCCCTTGATTTGAGTTCAGCTCACAAGTTGTGTTGCACGTCATTCTCTCTCTTTGTCTCTCTGTATCCCTCTTTTCTCTCATCAAAAGTGTGCAGTGTTACAACGCAAATCAGCACCCTTACACGAATATCACTGATCATGTGACACCCTACAGATCAATCGATCCACGATACATACACCGATAGCCTGTTGAGTCGCACGTCTTCGATGATCCTGTGGTCTTCTGTGTGTTCACAGCGGACGGAAGCTGAAACATTTCGGTTTACTGTCTGATTCCCAGGCTGGATCACCTCAAAACCTGAAGAATGGAAACAATTCAGCTACTCTTGGGGAACAATTTACAATGGTTTAATATTAAAAACTTATTTCGCTGCAAAAGCATTCGTCAGGGTTACAGGATTACATGCATAGTCGACAGGCCATCGACCAATCAGATGCCAGTATCTTTAAAAAAAAAGTTGCTATCACCTAGTACAGGAGGCACCGTTAAAAGAATATTAAACCCTTTTTTATTGTTATTGTTTAAAAAAGCAGCTCTGAAAATAATTTTGCCTACACACGTTTTATTTTTCAAGAGCTCACTGTGAGCTTGTAGGCATTATGCTACTTAATCCCCATTTAGGCACTTTATTTTATTTACTTTATTTATTTATTTATTAATATACTTTATTATTTTTTGTTAGCATTTGCTGCTAATCATAAGTTCTTAATTAGGAGTGAAGAGGTTGTTTTATCTCTTTAAATAAAGAGTTAAAAGACATAATTTTGTGCATTTGTTCCAATTCTTCGCTCATACCACATAGAAACAAATGGCAAAATGATCTTTGTTGACAACCGCTTTGTTGACTCTGGGTGTATTTTTAATAAATATCTGTGAAATTTCAAATCCATTTTGTCTCTTTTGTCTTTAAGGCTTCTGAGAAGCTGTGCAGTCTCTTGAAATGACATTATGGTAAGAGGTAAGGTAAATCAGCATTAAGGGAGTAACAATCTTTAAGTGTTGAACAAGTGCTAAATTCAGTGTATAACAAAATTGCAAAAATGGGTTTACGCCTCGTACACAATTGACGTACGCTCGTTCCGTTGGCTCCGCCGGAAATCATTCAAGTCAACGGAGGAGCTCCGTAACGCAGTAGAAACGCAGCGCCCCCTTGTGGACAGCGGATCTGACGGATACTTTGAAAAATTTCAAACTTTGCGTTGGCAGCGGACCGTCAGAATCTGTCGTTTTCAACCGGAAGTGATGGTTGGCATGGTAACTAGTAAACAATTTATGTTTTTCGATAAATTAACCTTTCATAATACAGATTTTATTATTTGACGTTTTATTAAAGACGTTTGTAGTATAAAACGACATTTGTATTATACAATATAAAATACTGTGATTATTATTTTCGATGAAAATATGTTGTCACTCCTTTTTTCTGGTGCTAGTTTTGGCCTTTATAAGACAGATTACTTTTTAGAACAAGCTAAAGCTACTATTGATAGCTCGGTACCTTGCTACCTTTAGCTCTAGGTAGCGCTAGCTTGCTAGCCCAAACAGAGGCGCCCGGCTCTCCTCCGTAGTCCGTCATCTTCCGTCAAGACACACTGTGCAGTACAAACCGTTCGGTGGCGAGACTGCCTTGAGAATTCAGGCACGTCAAATTGGCGGATGAATTGTGTACGAGGCGTTAGACCCAGGGTTAAAGTGACGGGCTACAGGGTTTTTTGGCATCCTCTCTCATCTCAAAGAGGCAAATGACATTAAGTCAGGAGGTGTAGTGAAAGCAGCGGGCTTGTTGCTGATTTGCATCCCTGGACAAAGTACTGGGACCTCCCGAACACCTGCTGCTGCGGAGCCCTTGGGCCAAGAACCCTTTAAACCCCAAATGCTCCAGTGGTGAACAATAAGAGGACTGTGCCTGATCAGTGCTCAGGTGTGAATATGGCTCACTGTGAAGCTGCATGCTGTTTCGATTGAAATGGTTTTTCATCAAAAGAAATCAGTTCCCAAATGACTGAGCAATGAAACCGCCTGTGTAAGAATTCAAAGATCTGGGTAAATGTTTTGAACGAGCTCGTCTTGTTCCTGTTCTCTTGATAGATGGTTGTTTTATTCTCTCTTCAGCTACAGCGGGCTAATATGCTGACAATGAATGCCATCAGTCAAAAAATATCATAATAACAAATACTTGGATATCTACATTAACATATTTGAAAAGTATCAGCCGTACATAAAGACAAAACATCAAACATTTGGAATTAATATTTCATTGATTAGATAAGGTTGGACGACAGGTCATTATCATTATGTGTTTAACTACTGCTACCTGCAGATATACCACTGCTATTAGTATCATTATTAATTAATATTATCATTGTATATCACTTTTTAAAGCAGAGTTACACAATACTTTATAGACAATAAATAAATAAATAAAAGCATAAGATAAACAAAAGTTAGACAAATTGATGAACAAAAAAAAGACAAATGTAAGAGGAACAAAATAATAATTTAAAAAAAAAACATTTAAATGCCAGCAGTGCAGAGTCCTACCGTCGGTTGGGTCGAGGACGAGACAGGCTGTGATGATGAGGATGATGATGGTCATGTTGATTATTCCAGCTGCCATAAGCCTCTCTGCTCCTTCTCCCATTGAGGGTCGAATAGGACAAGACAAAACCTGCGGACGGGAGCTGAAAACCTATCTGAGTTATGAAAAGCGGAGTGCGACCGCTGACCTCCAACCAGAACATTTCATTCTGATGTTTGTGTGCTTCTGATTAAACAGGAACAGGAAATGGTGAGGTTGGCCTGGATGTTTGTGGTTGAATCTTTCTGGTTGTATCTGAGAGATATCTGCAGTGTTTCAAAGCAGTGCAGGACTCTTATCATATCATCACATACATCATCATAACTGCTTTATCTTATTGTCTGTATGTCTGTCCATTATGTCTATCTTGTTTATCTTCTATGTCACTCTTTTTTTTTTTGTAATGCTATTTCACCAATAAAAAAAAATAAATAAATAAAAAAAAGCAGTGCAGGAAAGAATCATCCCCATTTTCCACTGTAGTCTGAAAACTTGTCTTTTTAAAAAGTAAATCACATCACTCCCTACTGAATCAAATCCCATCTCCTCTATGGTCACAGGAGTATTGTCAGGGCTGAGACCCTTGACCTTTGACCTCCTTACTATTATTATCACTTTTAAAATTGGCGATCTAAGTCGCTCTAATGTCTAGCATCAATTAAATGCAGACATGGAAAGTAACAAAGTACATTTCCTCAAGTACTGCACTTAAGTACAATTTTGAGGTACTGGCTCTTTACTTGAATATTTCCATTTTGTGAGACTTTCTACTTTTTCTTTACTAGATTTCAGAGGGAAATATTGTACTTTTTACCTCTACATTTATCTGCCGGCTGGAGTTACTTCGCAGAATAAGGTTTTACACGCAAAACATACGATAAGCTCATAAAATATGTTGCATTGTTAGTTAAAACTCCCCAACAGTATATGGAGCAGTTAGACCGACAACATTAAAATACTTTGATTGGATTGTCCATGGTGGGTCTCACTGGAGACCGGCTCATGTGACAGTCTCCCTTCCAGTGTTAGTAGGAGCAGCACTCCCCTCAGCCGCCAGCCGCCGCGACACCGGTCTGTCCGTCTCCGTTCATTTCAATTCATTTTCAATAAGAGCCGTCTGTTGTCCAGACAGGACTGACGATGCGTCCGTCTTCGTCAGATTTCCGTCCGTTTCGACGGATAGAAATTTCAACCCAGTTGAACTTTTTCTGGACAGACGGATTTGTCACCATCTGTTGGCCAATCAGAGGCATTCCTATTTTTGTTTTGGAAAAAATAGTGGCGATCACAACGACACAACGGTAAACAAAGATAAGATAAAGATAATACGGAGAAAGCCTGGTATAACGTTGGGATGACTAGGGGGTTTTCCAGGTCAGTTTCTTATTTCATTATAATCTGTTTCTTCTTTTTTATGTTATGAGTGAAGCTAGGCTGCTGTATTTCTGCCTCTCCACCATGTTGACGTTCCAAAACAGCCCAACGGACAGAAATCTATCCGTCAATAATTCTGTCCATTTTCCGACGGATCAGCATGGCCGCAGCTGGTGGAATTCAACACACGCGCCGTGGGCCTGGACAGGATCTGTACTTTTTTTACCCTCAACCCAGGATAAGGTATTTAATGGTCGGCATAATAAAGGTATAAAATGTTTTAAAGATCTCTTTATAGAGGGTTCATTTGCTGAGAACCTTGAGAGATTGTCTGAGAAATTTGGGATCCCTGACTTCCATTTTTATAGATTCCTTCTGGTCAGACATTATGTCCAAAATCTCCCAGTTTCCAGAATTGCCACCTAACAATCCTATAGACTCCTTACTTTCCGTCAACCCTTTAGCAAAAGGTGTGATGTCAACATGATATCATTTAATACCTGAAATCGACTCTCCTTCTTTGTCTGCTGTTAAATCGGCATGGGAACAGGATTTAGATCTGACTCTCACAGACGACACTGCCATTTTTGCCATATTTGCCTCATGCTGAAAGAATGAGTACTTTTGCTTTTGATACTTTTATTGCTAATACTTATATACTTTTATACTTTAACTTGAGTAAAATTTTGAATGCAGGACTTTTACTTTTAACGTAGTATTTTTCCATTATGGTATCACTACTTTTACGTTTTAAGTAAAGGATTTGAATACTTTTTCCAGTACTGATTAAATGCCTAAAATGTAAAGTCAAGCTCCCAGGTGTCAAAGTGTGTTGAATGTGAAGCAGAGCATCGCTGCAAAACAGCATCTGTGTACCGCTGTCCTTTCTTTATCTTTATCAGCAGTATGATTCCACATCCTGTTTTCAGCCATCTGTTTCTGTGAAACCTGCTAGACACTGACAGTGTGTGTGTGTGTGTGTGTGTGTGTGAGAGAGAGAGAGAGAGAGAGAGAGAGAGAGAGAGAGTGTGTGTGTGAGAGAGAGAGAGAGAGAGAGAGAGAGTGTGTGTGTGTGTGAGAGAGAGAGAGAGAGAGAGAGAGAGAGAGAGTGTGTGTGTGTGTGAGAGAGAGAGAGAGAGAGAGAGAGAGAAAAAAAGAGTGTATCTGTTTATGTTTCTATACATTTCTGTGTGTTTCTCTGAAGTATGACACACCAGGAACCGCAGCCACCATCAGCAGTACTCCCTGGATTCACTTCTCTGATTTGTCAATCTGCACTTCCTGTTTTCGGGCTGGCGTGATGACGAGAGAAGACGAGAGGAAGAGCTAAGAGATCAGACCGGCCTAGCCGATGTCCTCCTGTGAAACACACAGTTTAGGTTTTCTCTTACTTGAACTATGGTCTGTATTTGTAAAACACATTGAATAATCGGGATACAGGTGGGGTTTTTGCAGCCACTGCATTCAACAGTGTATGACTAATGTCCTGAACCTGCTGCTGTTTACCCCATCCCACCCCCATCCCCACCCCACCCCACCCCCATCCCACCCCACCCCACCCCCATCCCCACCCCACCCCACCTGTTTCTGCAATTATAGCAAATAGCCAGTATAAGTTCCAGTATAAATAGTTTCCTGCTGTCTGGTTTCTCTTCTCTTAGTCTGAGTCACAGTCATTGTTTTTCAGATCAGGTGTTGGTTTTTAACAAGTGTCACCTGCTCTAGCAAAATGATTGATAGTGCAAGTTCAAAACAAATGATCAACCCAAATGAACTAACATTTGGCCAAAGTTCATGTCTCCGTCATGTAGCATCTCAGGACAAATTGCAAAACCATGAGAGAAATAGAATAAATAATAAACCAGCACAAAAACAAAAGTAGTGCTGCCCCTACAGACTCAAACCCTTAATTATGGAGCTTTTAAAAAGATAATAGCTAACAAATCCCAGGTTGATAAAATGATTACACTTCTACAGGGTGGATACTGGATATTTTAGAGATGTTGGATGATAAACTTCAGGTAATGTTTTTTTCCCAAAATGTTTATCTATGTGTTTAAAAAAGAGGAAAACTCTTTAACTTGCGCTGTGCGTGTGTGTGTGTGTGTGTGTGTGTGTGTGTGTGTGTGTGTGTGTGTGTGTATGCGTGCGTGTGTATGTGGCTGTAAGAGGAGGTGAGTAAGAGCTGTGTAACCTGGAACACCATGACACATCACACCACAACATCACCACAACAGAATTCAGATGAACCAGTTTTTGCTGCCCAGAAGCCCTTGAGCAACACGTAATTCCTCACAGCTCCAGCACAGCTGCCGGGCCTGAAGGTGTGTGACACATTCAGGGTGTTCAACTTCTTCAGAATCAGGCTTTATCTGCAAAGCGTGCAACATGTACAAGTAATTTGACTTTGGTTAAAAGCTCTCGCTCTCGTTTATTACATTAATACATGCATATCACTGACACCTTCATTAGTCATTAATCTGGCATCAATGCAGAATACTGAGTGGGATTATATATGTATGCAGTAGTGCAAAAATGGGTATTTACAGTTATAAACAAATATACAGCTATACAACATGGCTGAGGCCCAGACATCATGTGTCCAGAGCTATTTGTTCTTGAGTGTGATGGCATGTGGAAAGAAACTGTTACAGTGTCTGGTCGTTTTGGCCCTCAGTGACATGAAGCATCTGCCAGAAGGAATGAGTTTGAATATGTGATGGCCAGGGTGCGAGGGGTCAGCAATGATTTTCCCTGCCCTCTTCCTGGCTCTGGAGATGAACAGATCATGGAGGGTGGGAGGGTTAGCTCCTATGATCCTTTCTGCAGATTTGATGATGCGCTGTAACCGGTGTATGTGGTGTTTAGTGGCAGACCCACACCATGCTGTTATGGAGGTGGTGAGGACAGACTATGATTTGCTGAGTAAAACTGCACCAGTATATCTTGTGGCAGGTTGAACTTTTTTAGCTGGTGCACAAAGTACATCCTCTGTTGGACCTTTTTTTTTTTTTTACAATGGAGTCAATGTTGGCAGCCCATTTCAGGTCCTGGGAGATAGTAGTTCCCAGAAACTTGAAGGACTTCACAGCCATCACTGTTTTGTCCAGTATGGTAAGATGGGGCATTGGTGGGAGGCTCCTCATGAAGTCCACCGTCATCTCCAAGTTACTTACTTCCCCTCCTCTCCAGGGAGCCTTTTGTTTGCAGGGTAAGAGCAATATATGTTTATAAAAGTATTGGTTGCGGCAGCATTAAGACATTGTCTACTAACCACTACCTGGATTAGACATCTCTGGGGCCGGGGTTACAGTGAAGAAGATGCAAAAGTTATAATAGCCATGCTGAGGATGGATGTAATATTGATGTTAAGGCCTCTAGAAATAACAAAATCTAGACTATGTCCTTGTTTATGGGTTGGTTGGCATACAAGTTGCTGGAAACCAAAGGTGTCTAGAATACCATTAAATCGTATCCCTAGAATGTGCAAATATGCTGTTCAAATAACCTTGAAAATCCCTCTTGAAACTGATGATTGGATTTCTCAGGAAATGCTGATGGTGGGCTTGGAGAGAGGTTATGTTCACGTGGGCTATGTTGAGACAACCAATTCCAGATGTGAATATAGGACAACAGTCCAGAACAGCAAATTGACGCATTCGCAAAAGTTCTGTTTTTGCAGCCTGATTGACTTTCAAAACTCTTGAGTCGAAGTCAAGAAGCTTCACACCGTACATCCCCTGCTAACAACTGTGTAAGCTAGACCATCTCGTGCTCCCATTTCTTTGCCGTACTGTGTGAGTGGCACTGACAAGTCTGCAATTAATCTAGTGAAAGTGTTTCCTTGACTCTTGTAGGCGGTGATAGACCAGGCTAGTATACCTGGAAACATTTTTCACTCCGAGCTGCTTTCATCACAAATGAGGTAGTCCCTGCATGAATTGGCACACAGTCTCTCAATGGGCTGTTTCGCTTGGCATTCACACCACGGGATGGATCATCAAACCTGATAAGAAGTCTTCCTTCCAATGGGTGTTGAGGATTGATTTGGAATATCAATTCGGGCAATGGTGCCAATATAACCATTCACAAGTTTGTCACCAATATCAATGTTTTTGACCAACATGAAGCGAGCACCTTCACACACAACTAATTTGGATGGGACACCACCTGTGTCGTGAATATTGTCATTAGTGACTGACTTTACACGTGCCAGTATTGTGATCTCTGGTTGAGTCTTGGGCGAGTATTTCAACATGTTGCAAATTGTTTTCCAGTTGAGCTAGCATTGTCATGTGATGGTCATCACACTTCTTGTTGGTGAAATATATATATGGTACCTCATTGATCCAGCCAGTGCTGTCAGTTTTCTCAAGATCCTTAAGCATTTGCAGGTCATCGGCTGTCCAGTCTCCAGTTCAAATGTGGGAAAGAGCCTCAGCATAGTCTGGATCATTTCTCTGATGCATTATCTCATTGAGTTCATGAAGTTTGAAGTGCTGAGCCCATAGAGAACCTGTTAGTGCAGCATAGCCTGATGGTAGTGAATACACAGGTTTATCACCAACAGGATTTAGTTGAAACAGGTCACCAATAGCAATGATTGAAATTCCACCCGAAAGGTGTGTCAGGACACTCCATGATATTTTGAAGGCTCTGATTTAGGTGTTCAAAGGTTGAATCATTGATCAATCATTGAAATTTCATCAATGACAAGGATCTTGAGATATTTCCATTGGTTCTTTAGCCGGTTCATTTTTTCAGATTGTTTTTTTCTCTTGTTTCTGAGACCTTGTCCGGTACTTGGATGCAAACTCAGTTAGGCACATATCAGAGAGTTTGTCTGGTCTTGCTGCGTATTTTTCGAGCATGCCTACGACATACACGTCTTTATCGTTTTCTTGCAGGTTTTGCAAAACATCCAGTGGTTTCAACAATCGTGTGCGGGACTCCTTTGGGCCAGATGCAATGTATGACACAGCTATGTTGCTCATTCTGAGTTACAGAGAGGTAACTCGCATAATCGCTTCGTGAGTAGATACTTCACGATGCTTGTGCAGGACTTGTGCAACATGTTTGAGTTTCTCCTGAACAGTAGTTGCATGGGACTCTTTGACTGCTTTCCTCATCAGTTCAGACATGGTCCTCTCTGGTTTACACATATATGAAGTCATGTATGCAATACACGTCCAGACGTTGGTGACAAACTTGATGTCCATGTTTGACTTCATTGCGCGCAGAAGTACAGGATTATAGTTGTTAATATTGAGCTCTCCCACATCTCTCTTCATCACTATAGCTGTGCGCTTTTCTGCCATGGCTAAACATTTATAATAGTCTTCTTCAGTAACACTGACTGATTGAAGGACAGCTGAAATGGTATGTGGGTTGGTAAGGTCCATTTTGCTCAGAGACTCCATGACTTTAGTGAGCAGCTTCTTGCTGGCTTTTAGGTCATCTTGATCTAGACCTTCTGAACGAGCAATTAGAGTTCTGGCAGAACAGAGCATTGGATAATAATACCTACACTTGTATCCCTTCTTCTTTTTGCAGGATTGAGTGTGGTGGTGGTTTTGTCGATGTAGGACAAGGTTGTGTAGTTCTGGGTCAGAGGTTGAGTCAGGAATAGTGCAAGTGACATATTTGTCGATGAACGCAACAACCTCCTCATCTGATTGTACATCAACTTGAGGTGCATTCTTGATGTGTACTCCACTGTGTGTATGCATGGTGCCACGACCTTGAGCCTCTTTACTGGAGTCATAATTGAAAATTTGGCCGATTGGATGAAGTCCACTTAGAATAACATCACCCCATATCTTGCTGAATATGAAATCCACATGTCTGGCAACTGTGACAGGGTTTCTGCTCAGGTATCGATGCTTGGTTTTGAAATCCATGTTATTGACATCTTCCTCTGTAAGATTTTTACCATACTGTCTCCCCACAATCCTGATTATTTCAGTCCAATGAAATTCAACAGCTGAGAAAGTTAAGAAGAAGGTGTAGCAGCTGTATTGTCGCACTTTTGCTAACATATCTAGCTGCTATTAAATCATATGACTCACCCAGAAGCAGTTTGAACACTCCAAGCAGACTGTGAATGCTGTTGAGACATTTTTGAAGGTTCCAGGACGCCAACTTATGATAGTATGGTGGATAAGTGGTGAGGTTTTCAAAAGCTGCTGGGCCAACTTTAGGAAAACACTGATGGAGAAGTAGAGATGGGACATTAAGAAAATGCAATATTGAACGGGTTATTTTGTCATTTTCTAACAATAAATAAAGGATATAAAATATGTTTTTATTATACGTATATGTTTAATCACGGGACTGAATGAGCGCAGATAAGGGACTGGCGACTCACAAAAAATAACGGATGGAGACCGATCCATATAGTCCCCCCTTTGGTGGGGGACAATGAAGTACATGAACACTTTCATTGTAACGTTAGCCTACAACAAGGTGAATTTAGCTACAGTAATTCTTAGTGACAATAAAATACATTTGGAAAAGCAGTTTTGTAGCTAGTTAATAGTTATTTGCGCTAATCCAAAAAATTCCGAGAATAAAACTAAGCAGGAGGTAAATCCGAAGCTCAGATAATATACACTCAGCTTGAAAAGATGTAGGCCTCCCGTAAAGCTCCCACGCTGGCCGACGAAGTCCTTGATGGCTCGCATCTGAACAGTTTAGGAGGTGCTAAATAAATCCTATCACGCTGAGGAGGAGCAGAGATGTGGTCTTCATGAGGAAGAGAGCAAGAATGACTTCTGAGGGTCTGACAGTGACTTATAAGGGGAGGTGGGACCCTCGGGGTCACTGACATGATCTGTCTGTTAATGACAGACGTGGTGACATTGGAGCTTCCGTGGTTGGGCACGGCCAGGGGCGCAGGTGTGTGTTGGTGTGTGTTAGTCTCTAGGTGTGTGTTGGTGTGTGTCTTGGTGTTGACATGCTGCTGATACCAGCTCGTTCAGGGAATCACATTGTAGGGAATGCTGGTTGCAGAGAAGGGCTTGATATTTTAATGATTTCTGGTCTGATTGGTTTAAATGTTGCCAGAATTTATAAGTTTTCCATTGAATATGTATATGGAGGGGGAACAGTTCTACTATTGCTACTGCTACTACTATAGAGAGCCTAAGTCCCTCCCCTTCCGCTGTCCCCCATGGGACCTTATTTCGGAAAAAATATGTACGGTAGTCAACGGCGAGAGACAAATAATTGTTTGATCCCGTTTGAATTGTGCCATGAATTACAAATATGATGTTTTGTCAATTTAAAAGATAATTTCAAGAAAGTCGCAGTTTGTCGTAAAACAGTAAAGTAACGTTTAGTTTTGTGTGAAACTGCTCAGTGAACTACATCTCTCGTCTCACACAATATGACGTATATTGTGCGACACCAACACCAACATGGAACGAAACATACGAAACACACAGGCATCACGTTAACGTTAGCCCCCACTGTACTAAAACTATCCTAAACCAGTTTAAATCCGTTCTTCCTGTCTACCTTCCAGGTTGTGTATAATACTCCTGCTCTCTGAGAGGGACTGAGCTTCAGGCTCTGGGTAGCTTGTGGAGAGAGGAAGTTATGACGTCACTTACGCCACTTTTGGGTGTGTAGTCTTTCTAATTACGTATTTTCACAGTCTTATACTTCAACAGTTTTACGACAAACTGCGATTTTCTTGACTTGCAAAATTATCTTTTAAATTGACAAAACATCATATGTGTAATTCATGGCACAATTCAAACGGGATCAAACAATTATTTGTCTCTCGCCGTCGACTACCGTACATATTTTTTCCGAAATAAGGTCCCATGGTGGTCCACCGGAAGGGGAGGGACTTAGGCTCTCTATGCATACTACTACTGCTACCACTTCTATCACTACTACTAGTTCTACTGCAACTACTACCACTACCTAGTGCATGTACAAACACCAAGTCAAAGGGACTGTTGCTAGGACAGCAAGCACACTTAAATTTTCTTCAGAAAATGTAGCCTTTTCTAGTTAAATATACAATTGATATGTCAGCAAATATACAACAATTAATTAACAGTCAATCCATTTATATAAATATTTGACAGTGTCAGTGTTTCTCCTGTCTGAGACAGTGACAGGCTGAGACATATTTGGCTGCAGTAGCTCTTACTTACTTACTCTCACCACAGACATCCGTGTATTTAGAGGTAACTGCTGGCTGAGGCATCTCTCTTCACCCTCCCCGTCATGCTCTGTAGGGGGTCACTGATGACCCATGGAGGTGGTCCCGAGTGAAGAGCTGTAATGTGTCTTCAAGGCTACCTTATAGTTCTTCGCAAGATGAGTAGTAGAAGAACAACACCTGTAGCATTCTCTTTAAGATACGGTTTATGTTCCTCTAAAGGTTCTCGGAAGCCCCTGCGCTTTTTCAGGGGATGGGGCTTGTTGTGGATTGGACACTGTTGGCTCGGTGCCTCAACCCCCTGACCGAGAGTTGACTTGTGTCTTGTGGGTGGAAACACGACGCCTGTTGTAGTCTGGTTTCCTTCTAATCTGCCCAGACTTTGAATGACCTGTGGAGGTTGTTGTTTGTCGAAAGGGTGAAGCTTAATCGTTTCTTCGAAGCGCTTCATTACAGATGAAACCTTCACAAAGGTACTGCTCCGTATACAGAGAGCCTTGAGCCAGCCACTTTTCCTGCAGACCAGGGTAGCTGGGTAGAAGGAGGCTGAGCAGAGCAACAGTGATGAGCTGCGGAGGAGAGCTAAGCAGGAGAACAGTGATGCTCTGTTAGCGAGTGTTGACAAAATGCAGGCACTGGGCCTTTAAGTTTATTTATTTATTTATATAGCACCGGTCATACATAGAATGCAACTCAAAGTGCTTTATATAAAATAGGTTGATTAAACAATAAATGGGTTAAAACCATTACATAAAGTTACATTAAAAACTACATTAAAATTTCAAAAACAAAAATAGTCCAGAACAGGAATGACCTTCTATGCCAATGACAACAGCATTTAAAAAATCCTCCTGAGCCAAATTGCTCAGGGCCAGATTTAGACTGTTTTGCTGTATGGACATCACCACTGGAACTGCATGTGGCATCAATCGTATGCCACGGTAAAATTGTGTTCTCTCTGTGGTTTGACACCCTTTAAGCTGGAGGTGTTAAGCTGGAGGTGTTAAGCTGGAGGTGTTGTAGAGATGGTGTATATGGGCTGAGTACCGGGCTTTCAAATTTGCTGTGTTGCAACTATGAGTGTTGATCAACATAAATACGGGTGCGTTGAATAGCGATTGGAGATGCCACTTACTGCATTCTCTATACTCCCTTTCCTTTCCTTTAATTCAGCTTCCTGCTGCAACACTGCATGGGGCGGAGGGCATGGGCAGCCTCAGCCTCAGCTGTAACAGCTGATGATGACTTGGACCCGCGAGTTGAAGCAGAATGTTGTGACAGTTTTCCACGTGTGCTGACTCGATCTGCACCGCCACCAGCTGGTAATTGTTCATCTCCACTGTTAACTGACATTGTGTCAAAAGGGTCATCCAAGTAAGTATAAAGAAGTGGACTTGCTTGACAGTTTGCTTTTCCCGATGCTGTAGTGCCGGCCATGAAGATGCTTTTTTACTGTTCTGTCCTCAGAGTGAGTGTCTGTTCACAAACTTATAGCTAACAGGCTTGTAGAGAGAGTAAGAGGCAGGAGTAAAGTTGAATGAGCGTTTACTTATTCTTCCTCTCAGGTAACAACTTTGTAAAAAAAAAAAAAAAGAAAAAGCGATGCTTTCCAAGGCACATACAAAGGATAAGAAAAGAAAAATCGAGCAAGCTGACCACGTCAATGAAATACTACTGCTTCTGATCAGCAGTACCATGTGACCTGAACAACCAATAAGAAAACAGCAAATGATTAACAAGTAGATCAGTGCAATATTGGAAATCACCACCAGGGGGAGAAATTAAACACACAATCCCACAGCAACTCAATATACATAACAATAGTATATCTGTGTACAGCTGTGTTTTATCTTTATCAGCTCCACGTTTCTCTTCTCTGGAGGAAAAAAAAAACGCTCTGATTTGATCTGGGTAGAGTCAGCAGAACGATTCCACATCCTGTTATTCTGTTTCTGTGAAATCTGCAAGATAGAGACAGTGACAATGTGTGCGTGTGTGTGTGTAGGGGTGTGTGTGTGTGTGTGTGTGTTGCTATGTACGTTTCTGTGTGTTTGATACACCAGGAACTGGAGTCACCATCAGTGGATTCTCTTCTCTGATTGGTTGATCTGAGGGCTCTACTTCCTGTTTTCGGGCTGGCGTGATGATGAGAGAAGACGAGAGGTAGAGCTAAGAGATCAGACCGGCCTAGTCGATGTCCTCCTGTAAAACACACAGTTTAGGCTTTCTCTTACTTGAACTATGGTCTGTATTTGTTTTACTGCTGTTCTAGTTGTGCTGCACATTTGCCATTTTGTATTTAGCATGCTTTGTTCAAGCATGTTTGCTAGTTTATTGGTTTTACTAGTGTGTTGGTAGCAATGTATCCCAAAGTTTCCCTAACATTGAATAGGTTAGGTGGGTTTTGGCATGAAAATGGTCAGATTTAAAAAGCTGGTTGATATTTTCTAACCTTTATTTAAGTCAGTTAAGAACAAAATGTATTCCCAGTGAAGGCCTGGCAGCAGCAGCATCTTATTCCTGACCCTCTCCTTCATATCTCTGCCCCACACAACATTCAGCACAGTGGTAAATGCTATTATGTTTTCTTCTTCATTTATTTGTTCACATTTTTGTTTGTTTATTTTTACCATTGTTATGCATTGCTTATATTTTTATCTATCTTGGAAAGATAGATCTCTATAAATGACATTTTAAAAAATATGTATCCACAGAAATGTATTTAGTAGGGGTTTTTTTTGTGCTGATTTTGTATTTATATTTGTCTATTTTTTAACCATTTAATCATTTTTATTCATTAATCAATTTAGTTTTTCAATTCAGCCTTTTTTTTAAATGTTTTTTATCTTGTGCTTTTATTTGTTATTGTTTTATTGTCTATAAAGTATTGTATAGGGTTGGAGTTAAGGTTAGTATTGTAACGCTGTTTAGTGATATACAAACAATTTGTCTATATTATTTATACAATAATAATAATAATAATAATAACAATAATATAAAAGGTGACTTAGCACAAGAGGACGGGTGGGAAGAAAAGATGTGATGGACAGATCATGTGGGTTAAAGTTAAAGAGAAACATGCTGATGCTCTAAATGAACCACAGTCTTTCCAGTTCAGGATCTGATGTAACTTCACTGTCACTGATTGTGAGCGGAAACCAGGAAACCAGGAAACCAGGAAACCAGGAAACCAGGAAACCAGGAAACCAGGAAACCAGGAAACCAGGCTTGGACGTAGAGGAAGGAGAGCTGGAGAGAGCAGCGTGTTCCTGAATTCAAAAAAGTTGTTTTTCTGTGACAACAGTGAAATGGATGCATGTATATCAGAACTCCACATATATATATATATATATATATATATATATTTATATATATATATAGACGACTCCCCATTCAAAGAATCTTGTGTTGTTAGTCACAAACGTCCTGTCCGGGCGATGGAGCCGAGTGACTGACTTTCCTTACAGGGACTTTGTGCAGTGGCAAAACAGCAACACACACTGAGTACAAATAAAGAAATTATTAAGGGGGAAATACAGATTATAAATGACGTAAAGTAAACTAATACAGAGCCTGACACCTTCCCTCTGGTTGTGGTTTTAGATCAGAAACAAATGTGATCTGTGTTCTTTATGACGCAACTAGGTGGGCTACTTTCATTCTTTGTAATCCTGTGAAATGTTTTTGTTTTTTTATGTTTACCGTTTAAAAAGCCGGCAGTGAGAAAACATCCCCAAAACTGAAATGGATAAAGTAAAGAACATCAACATCCCCTAGAGGAATACAGCTTTTATACAACTGTTAGCAACATGTTTACTGTCTGAAACGTTTTCTCTTACATAAGAATAAAAAACAGGAGAAATCAAGAAAGATTTCGAATTAGCGCCCTGGTTGCTATAAGAGTTAATAAAGAACTACCTGTTGTATAATCACAGTTATTGAGGATGTGATTACAAAAGAAGAACTGATAAATCTCAGGCTGTGAATCGACAACAACGAGCAGTTCAAATTATGTTGAGTTTAGTTTTGTATGAATGTATTTATGCAACACTACATCTTCAAATCAAGAACTTTTATTTTAACATATTCACATAAAAGAAATATGAAACATGAATATTTGTTAAAACAATGGACCAACAAAACATACAGACACAAAGTAATAATGAATGATACATTCACAAGCAAATATCTTCTACAGCTGTGATGCACAGTTTTAAAAGATGATATGTGAAATTCAAAGCGTTGCATCTTCATGAGTTGAACCATTAAGAGTTTAGCAACCGATTTAAACTTCCAGTGATTCCGTTTTTTTTAATTCCTGGAGCTAAATTTGGTTTCTAATATTAGCAATAGTTATAGAACATTCAATCAGTAAGTATGAGGAACTTAAACACCTTACAAGTCAGTGGTAACTCTTTCAAAGTAGGTGGCTCATTTGAAATTGTAATATATATATTAGGGATCGACTGATATGGGGTTTTGGAGGCCGATACAGATACAGATATTTTTAGACTGATGTTCAGTACCTTTAAATCTGATCATTTCCATGCCAAAAAAAATCAAATATTCAGTGTTTCTCCCAGAATTTTTTCCTTGTCAGGGTCCAAAGCCTCTGAAACAGCATTCAGACGTCATCATGGGACAATAAAACTCTCCACTGAAACGAAGACTA
>NC_136006.1:2108668-2143668 GCF_048128805.1 Centroberyx gerrardi | reverse complement strand
ACATGTTGTGTACAACGGGAACATCAGTCATGATTGTCTGTATGGCTTTCTTATGAACTCTTCAGTGAAAATAAACCAAAAAAAACAAACTTAAATCAAGAGATAAGGAAATGTACTGGGACTTTGACTCTTTCTTTTGATACTTTTAGTAATTGCAGAATGCTTGTCAGATTTGTCTGTAATAACATGGTAACACTTTACAATAAGGGTCACTAAGTTAAGGGTTAGTTAATGCTTAATAAGGGTTAGTTAATGCTTAATAAGCATTAACTAACCTTAATTAACAGTTAACTAATGTGTAATTTACTAATGGTGTTCATGTTAACTAATTATTTAATAGCTTATAAAGATGACTATTAAATAATGTATAAATTAATACCTTAGTTAACATGAACACCATTAGTAAATGATTACCAGACACATTAGTTAACTGTTAATTAAGCCTAACTAACTAACCCTTAACTTAGTGACCCTTATAACATATATATATATATATGTGTGTGTAACATTGTGAACATATGACAATGGTATAGGCCTATTTGTATTATCACAGACAGTGTTTCTAATCAATCCATTTACTGAACATTAAACTGAATCTCTGTACTCACCGCTCCACACAGGCAGGCAGAGGCAGAAGACTGTCAACACACTCCAACCCATCATGACAGATATAGTATCTCAACACACGTTTACACACAGCAACACACAGAGTCACACACACCTTCACTCTGACAAGTAAAGGCTCAGATAAAGCAAAATCGGTGAAACACACATTTATAGTGGTGAAGCGTTCCCTCCGCTGTCATGGAAACTGTGTGGCATCACAGGAAATGATGAATGTTGTGTGCCGGTAAAGAGTTCTGCTGCCTGTGATCCTGCAGACAAAACTTATTTTATTTTATTTAACCAAGTTCATCCCACAGAAATGAACATTATGTCTTTTTCAAGAGAGACCTGGCCAAGAAAGCAGCAGGATATTAAACAGAAAGATCGCAGACCAAAAACATACAACAATGTACAAAGTCAGTTGAAGTCACGAAGAAACAAGAAAAGTCAAGAAAAAACATGGAAAAACAATGTATGAAGTCAAAATCCAGTCAAATTAATTTAAAAGACAAAACAAAGTAAAATCTTCTGTATAAGCGCCCCACAAGATCTAATATCTAAGATCTAATATCAAAGCCTCAGAAACCTTTTCATCTCTCACTGTGGAAAATATGCAAATAGACACAAAGGTGAAACCTGCTGGGTTCAGAGGAATGGCAGAATAAGAAAATATGATTTATCTTGACATTTAGTCGTTGAATGAATGTCTTTCAGTGAAAAAACATCCTAAAATTTGGGCATCAAAACTTTGGGAGCCGACACTGGACAGAAGAAGAACTGCTTTCCAAATGTAATCCCTCACAGATTACACTGCAAAAAAAAAATCCAATTTAACAAACTCTTTCCTCCAATTCCACTTGTTTGCGATGCACTTTCAAGAATTTTCAGTCAATTCAAGGTCAGACAGACAAGAGGAGATCTGCCTCATTTGGAGATTTTGTCACTTGAGTCAAGAAGATTCTTCAAACAGGCTGATTTGCGTTGGAAGCAACAGAAATTATTTCAACCAACTGGCAGATTTTTTCACTTGTTCTAGGCAAAATAAAGGTTTTTTAGACTCTATACAAGACTGACAGACTTGTTGAGATGGGAATCGTTCTGCAGTGTGAATATCTGTAAATTTTACTAACATCTTCCAGTGGATTCCTTCAACTCAGTTAAACTGTCCAGTGACTTTTAGATTACTTTGACTCCAAAGTCCATAAAATATGAAGATCAACCATTTTTTAAACTGTCGTCAACTCTTATGAGCCATTATGTATACAAAGATTTAAAACGTTTGTCCATGAATGTGTCCAAAAATAAAACAAAAAAGCCCTTTTCTTTTCAAATTTATTTCTGATTTATCCAAGATACCAATGACAGATTTTTTTTTTTACTCTTTTGCAAAAGAATCTTTAATTTCATCACAATTTATTTTTCTCAGGAAGAAGCCATTATCATTAGTTATTGCAGTTTCAGCATTGCATGTGTTCCTCTCAGACTCAGCCTACTGCAGAATGTGTGTGAAAAGCTGATCTTTAACAGTGGAAAATAGGCAATTCTGGTGAACGTGTCGGCAGCGCTGCTTTCAGACGGAGTCACAGTGAAAGTGCTGATGTTATGGCATTTGGTGCCTTTCTGACGTCACTCTGTGTTTTGACAGGAAAGACTCAGTGGGGTTTAAGCCCCGTTCTCACCGCGCTGACTGAAGTTACAGGCAACCGGCGGGTAACGGTATCAGTATCGGAAAACTGCCGGTCTGTTTTTGCTGGTGTCATTGTTTCAATATGGTTTAGTACTGGTTCCAATACAGAGTCAGAAGCTGTCAATCTGATCAGATCTGAGGAACTCGTCACGTCAAGATGTTTTTAGTGTCGGCGTCATGGATTTCAACATGGTTTAACACAGAGCCCAGTACAGACCCACAACCACAAACTAAGAGATTGATCTTGTCAGAAGTTGATCCTTTCTGCTGCTGTTGTTGTTTTAACACAAAAACACAGAATCTGTTTTGTTTTTGTTCAACTCAATTTAATGAGCTTTACTGGCATGAAATACATGTGTATATATTGCCAAAGCATACGACAACAAAACAACAAATACAACAAAATGTAGGACAAGATGAAGCATGAATGATACAACAGATCAGAGTGTTTTTACACTGAATGTTGCTGAGTAACTATGACAACGATCAGCGCTCCATAGTTATTTTTACACTACTGCACATACAATTACTAATTATTGTAATACCTACACACAAATGTAAACAATTTTGAACTAAATCCATCAGTCTGTACATACACATGTCCATATACACATAAACATATATACATACGAAATAATATTAGCTAAAGACAGGGTATGTGACAAATTGCAATATAATGTCTTTTTTGATTTAACTTATTTCTCCAGTCATGTGGCAGCCAGTTACTAATTTAGCAGAAAGAGTTGCAGTTGCATCATCTTCTCCAGGTACAGAGTGCAGTTTTTCATCTTGGGTGAGAGCAGAAAAGACAGGAATCAAAACCTGAAATGTATTAAAATGTGTCTCTCTAATAAAGTTATATTCTGGACATTCAAACAGAAAGTGTGTCTCTGTCTCATTTAGATCACAGTTCTTACAGCCTCTGAGTTTTCAGCTACGCATCTTTCTTTCTTTAAAAAGTTGTTTTTTTTTTAAGATAGTTGGCCAATTGATATTCCTGATTGAGTTGTGAATAACACTTGAGTTTGATGGTCTTGTATTTCCTTCGCCCAGTCATCAATGTATTGATCTTTCAGTTTGGATTCAAACTGTTTTGTGTTTGATGGTTTTTAGGGGTTTTGTTCAGAGGTTGTCAGCTGAGGTATTTTCTGGGAGAGCTGACCAAGAGGAACTCATTAAGGCTTTATATTTAATGGATTTATGATCAGCCTGATTCAGCTGGACCCAGCACTTCATTATCTTGTTTTTTTGCAGTTCTGGTTCATTCAATTAACATGGTTTAGTAAAGACTGAATCAAAATCTAAAAGTCTGCTCTTGTCTGGAGTTGGTCTTTCCTGCTGGTGTCGTTGTTCTAAAATGGATTAAAGGAGCATTAAGTTTGATTTTACTCTCTCACAGCACAAACTGACCGTAATATATCTGCAGGGGGGTTGATAGTGTGATCAATACCAAACACTCAATGATTACTTGGCCAGTTGCTGCGATTTCTGGGTTCAAAACTTTCGAAACCTGTACTCTGTTCTGGAAACACTAATAAGTTCTCAAGCCAAAAACGCAGAAGACAAAAACAGTTTTGTTATTCCAGTTTTCAGCTTGGTGATATTAGCTCTGCACTACACGTTTCTGTTAGCGCTTAATGCCCCTTTAACATGGAGGACAGTAAAGACTGACAGTAGAGGTACAAGAGGACAGTCTGTTATTTTGCCTAACATTCATCATTTATGTGAAATCAGTATTACACTGGCTGAGTCGACAGCATGAAGACATTAGCTTGTCCTGCACAGCGGTAAAAACACAACGCCATGTTGGAAGAGTGATGACAAAAAGAAAGACTGTAATGTAATCCTCTCTTCCTCCCTGATCGTTCCCCCCTTTTATTTTACACTTTAAACACCGACACTGGACTCCCTGAAAGTGAATCAAAGTGCTGTATTACCACACAAGTTCCAAAATAAAAGTCTTCACCAACAAAGTTTGACGTTCACCTCTGATCAGCCAAAGAGAGATTCAAATTTCTTTTATCTAGATGTTTTAGAAAGGAGAGTTTCCATATTGCTTCATTTGTAAAGCATCATGGGAAAAAGGCAGGATGTTTTTGTTTCTGTTCCTGTTTCGTTTCTTTGTCTTTTTTAATGTTGAACATCCTGTAACTACCTGGTAGTGACATGTAAGTCCATGTGGGCCGGGCACCTTGTGTTTATGACACTTCATAAACTAATCAATCAATCAATCAATCAATCAGTCAAATCTGATCTTCTTCAGGATCATAAGTGTGTATAGCATTGGTTCACAAGGAGTCTATATGCGACTTATGGTTGCAGGTGTAAACAAACGGAACGGTAAACTTTCACACCAAATGATTTTTATTTTCCATTTTCAGGCCGCATTACTTGAATAATTAAAGGAATAAGCCAAGAGACTTCAAATATTCATTATTTCCCAAGAAAAAGGCATTTATCACAAACATTAAAAACATTATAATACATTTCTATATCAAAAATATTGTTTTTCACACTCTCTCAAACATCTCACGACCCCCTAAAACCATCTTGTGACCCCCTGGTGTGTCCCGACCCCCAGGTTGAGAAACAACATGAAACAACAAAGCACATGCATTTTTTTCTGTGTGGATATATGTATATTTATCTATTTCTGTACATTCCTTGGCCATCTGGAGTTTTTGATCCGGTGAACAGCTAGTAATGCACAAAGTCTACACATTCTGTTATCTGCATCTGTAAATTCAATACATTTAATAATATGAACTGCTTCTAAAATGCATATCTGCACCTCTGGACACTTTCTGTAAACACCATGTTGATCTGTGAAGGAGAATACAAGACATGTTTTGCACATCCTGTATACTCACATTTTCCTCATATTCTATTCTTCTCACTTGTAATGTATTTCATATATCTCATACCGCATATAATTCATATTTTAGGTAGATTTTGATATTGTAAATGCTTTTCATTCATTTTTTTCTTTGTCTCAGTGTGTTGTACTGCTATTATGGACACTGTAATTGTTTTCTTTCATATTTTTCATTCATATATTTCTACTGAATATGTTCCAGTGTTGTAATTGTCAGTTGTTATAATTATAAGGTATGATTTGTATACCTTAATTATATAATAGTATAATATAATTGCAGGGTATATGTTTTATGTCCTGCAATTATTGTATTAGTATTTATATTCTGTTTCCTGTATCCTATTATTTTGCTGCTGCAACGATCCGATTTCCCATTCAAGTTTAGTACAGACTGAAGTTTTCTGATACACACTGAAACATCTCCATTGCTTTCATATCTTTAATAATATTTCTTTAGATCAAAAATAAATACATGTAAGTGAACGATGTGCTTGCCCTCCAGACTTTGTCAAGTATCGATGTGTCTCTGTTGTACAATACTTTCATCCTTGTGAGCAAACAGACAAACTCTAACTGCCAACTTCTGTGAAACAGCAGTTCCTCATTTTGCTGGGGACCCAGCACCCCTCAGCGGCCCCTATGGGGCCCCAGACCCCATTTTGGGAACTTGTTGTCATTAGACTTTGTAGGGTCTCCTGAACTCTCCAGGTTTGGTGTTGACGTATTCGCTTGATTCCTCTTCCTCTGCCTTTAACTTCCTCTGAGGATTACAACAGACATGAAACTTTAATAACATTCACAAACAACCTTCAAAAAACTAGACAGAAAATTTGATGGAAAACAGTTTTTTACAACTTGAGAATCCATCAGAACTCAAAGCACAGCTCTGTTTTTGTTCATTATTTATGACCATTACCAATATAAATGAAAATTTTACGATTTACGATTAAGCTCATGTTTGTCACATGTACTCAAAGTCAAAAGTTCAATCAATCTAATAAATTTGAAAGTAAATGAATGTCTTCAATCCAATTAATCAAAACATAAACAAAGTGCACCATACTGCAAACAAACCTTTCAGCAAACATGAAGGTTAAATGCTAAAGTGTTAGCATGCAGCTACTATCACTCAACATAGTGTATGCTAAAGTGTTAGCACGGAGCTACTATCACTCAACATAGTGTACGCTAAAGTGTTAGCACGCAGCTACTATCACTCAACATAGTGTACGCTAAAGTGTTAGCACGGAGCTACTATCACTCAACATAGTGTACGCTAAAGTGTTAGCACGGAGCTACTATCACTCAACATAGTGTACGCTAAAGTGTTAGCACGGAGCTACTATCACTCAACATAGTGTACGCTAAAGTGTTAGCACGCAGCTACTATCACTCAACATAGTGTACGCTAAAGTGTTAGCACGGAGCTACTATCACTCAACATAGTGTACGCTAAAGTGTTAGCACGCAGCTACTATCACTCAACATAGTGTACGCTAAAGTGTTAGCACGGAGCTACTATCACTCAACATAGTGTACGCTAAAGTGTTAGCACGGAGCTACTATCACTCAACATAGTGTACGCTAAAGTGTTAGCACGGAGCTACTATCACTCAACATAGTGTACGCTAAAGTGTTAGCATGCAGCACTGGAGCCAATGATCTACCAGGGACACATGGATGATTCTGGTGTCTCTGTTCTCGTATCTTAACAGCTAAATTGACCAATGGGACAATCTCCCAAATCCCAAAACCAACTGAACATCTCAGTTCATCTGCAGGCCAGACGGTCTGTCAGTTCATTCATTCATTCATTCATTCATTCATCCAGTCTCACCCATAGAAAGATGGCAACGCAGGTGATTGACAGGCTGTAGACCAATAGGACGCCACATCCCACCCACAGCAACAGCTCTGGGACAGACAGAGAACTGTCTGGACAGCTCTGATTGGCCAGGAGGACATCCTGATTGATCACTGGCTTTTCTATGAACCAATCAGAGAACAGAATTAAGTTTTTTATAGTGTAAGTGTTCATGTCTGTGTGTATTTATCTGTGTGTGTGTGTGTGTGTGTGTGTGTGTGTGTGTGTGTGTGTTACCTCCCTCTGCTACCACAGTGGTGAGGCAGTCCTCCCTGTGAGGCGGAGGGTAAATCACGTCCCTCTGGCAGCTGTACATCCCGCTGCTGCTGGTCGGGACCTCGAAGCGACTGCTGCTGTTTTCTCTGTGGAACCGAACGCCTGCAGGAGGAGACGCACTCTTCTTCTGCACACACAACAAGACATAAACTAAATCATATTAAAGTGGTAAACCTTGAGATGCTGTTTTTTTTGTATTCAGTCTCCATCTTTGTCCCTCAGCCTCACTGTGGTGTTTCTGTTCTGCACTTCCCACAGATCACCTGTCAATCAAACAGTGTGGGCGGGGCTTGGATTTTCTGTTGATGCAGTTTGAGTTTCTCTTTTCTCTGTCTGTTCGGTCATGGTGGCTGTCGCTGCTCATGCTAACTACCCAGTTCTTCTTCTTCTGTTGATTCCAAACAAACCGGAAACATAAAACGCATCACTTCCTGTGCGGCAGGAAAGAGCGACCAGACACCGGCTGTTCAGAACAGACAGAGGAGAAGATTTATGAACTGGAGATAGGCTGGATCACTGTTGAGTTAGAGCAATCAGAAAGACATTTATTTATATTGCCAATTATGAAATCAAAATTAGAAAATACAAAAAACATGAAGATATTTGTGTCAGGTAAAGATTTGTTTTGAACATCTTGTAAATTATCTGCTGATTTGTGAGGAGGAACAACATGTCTTCACTTTGGAAGATGTTCATCATGTTTCTATCTTTGGTCCTCATAAGTATAGAAATACAAGACCACACACACACACACACACACACACACACACACACACTGACCTACCAGGTCTACAGTGTAGATGGGGCTGAAGTTGAGGAAGAGGTGATACTTGATCTCTGTGTCGGTGGCCATGCTGGAAGATGGACAGGAGATGAACACGTCCCTGAGTTCAGACACCGTGACGAAGGACGTAACTGACAGACAGACAGACAGACAGACAGACAGGCAGACAGACAGGCAGACAGACAGGCAGACAGACAGGCAGACAGACAGACAGACAGACAGACAGACAGACAGACAGACAGACAGACAGACAGACAGGCAGACAGACAGGCAGACAGACAGACAGACAGACAGACAGACAGACAGACAGAGAGATTGATCAGTTATCAAGATAGAGAAAGGAAGCACAAAGAAGACATGTTTGTAGCTGTGAGTAGTTGTTGAAGTTTCATGTTATATCGTGTTAGAAGCCACATTTAAAGTTGCACTAGGCAACTTTACTAAACCAACTAACTAACTAAACTAAATGTGATTCTCCCTGTTTGTCCAGATGAAATCCTGCTGTCAGTTTGCTCTCTGGTGGGAATCTTCTCCACACAGGAAGAGACCGATCCTAACTGAAGAGGGAAATCCAGGAGAGAAAGCTGGACTCACCAACGTTAGATCTTTGGTTTCCTTCGGTATAAAGCAGCACAGATTTGTTTACTGACCTCGCCGCACAGGACTTCTGGGTAATGAAGTCCTCGATATTCAAACAGTTACCTCTTGCTGCCATTTGGAGTCGCCAATGTGCAAAGTTGTCGATAGTTTTGGACGGAGGCTGTCGATGATATTATGTGTTGATATTCAATATCTTTAAATTTTACCATTTTCAAGCAAAACAAAAATTTAATAATTCCAAATATTCAGTGTTTCAGTCAGATTTTGATTTTGGTCAGGGTGGAAAAGCCTCAGAATACTACTAGGCCTACTACTACTACTACTACTACTACTGCTACTACTACTACTACTACTACTACTACTATACTACTACGATTACTACTACTACTACTACTACTACTACTACTACTACTACTACTGCTACTACTACTGCTACTACTACTACTACTACGATTACTACTACTACTACTACTACTACTACTACTACTACTACTACTACAATTACTATTACTACTACTACTACTGCTACTACTACTACTACTACTACTACTACTACTACTACAATTACTATTACTACTACTACTACTGCTACTACTACTACTACTACTACTACAATTACTATTACTACTACTACTACTGCTACTACTACTACTACTACTACTACTACTACTACTACTACTGCTACTACTACAAACCCAAAACCCAAAACTGAACCATGGCGCCCCCTGTTGAAACACTGTAGCCCCACAGCTGGTTTTTGTACAGTCAAGTAATTCTAGCAAGTTCAATACTTTATCGCCATGACAACATAGTAGATTGGTATTTGCCTCAGTGCAGCTCAGGTTACAAACTATACAACGAATAAGACAACAACATTACTACCATTGTATTGTTCTGCTCATATATACTGGGTTTATTTTTCTTTTTATGACCTCTTTTCCAGTTGATTTATTCCATTACAGTTTGATCTGTGTTGTGAGCTGCATTCATTTGCATGCGTGTTATGCAAATAAAGTCTGACTGATTGATTGATACAAATCCATATAAAGCTGACCATCTAAGGGCAGCGCAGACCCTGGACTCTTTTAAGACAGGCCTAAAAACCTTTTTATTCAGGAAGGCTTTTTCGTGTTAACTTTTTCATTTTTTATGTTTTTAACTCTGTAGCACTTTGAGATTCACTATGAATGAAAAGTGCTATACAAATAAAATGCATTATTATTTATTATTATTAAAGCTCCAGCTCCCAGTTCATTTCATCCCACCGGGGTTCATGACACGAGTTTGAGTGGAAGTCCAACATGTAGAGATGATTAACAGTCATTCAAAGACATTACTGTACTGAAGTCCATCACACACGGGGTTACAGTAAAAATGAATAGATAAATAAATGCACTATTCAAAGAGCTGGTGCATTGTGGTGCAAAGTCAGTCAGCTGGCTGCTGCTCTGCACTTAATGCTCTGGTACATCTTTCAAAGTGGTTCACTGCACTGTGTGTGTGTGTGTGTGTGTGTGTGTTCGTGTGCGTGTGCGTGTGTGTGAGTGTGAGTGGCCGGTTTGACTAGTCAAAGCCGGCCTTGGTCTATTTCACTGTGACAACCAGGTCAAAGCAGGCTGGAGGGTGCTGTCTCTCTACCCACAATGCACCTGAACACAGGAAGTGGTCCATTAGACGAACCCTCGGTGCAGAGTTGAATGCATGTCATGTCACGTATGACATCAGCAGAACTTCTCCTCCTAAACTACAGAGTTCAGGACACAAAGTGAGTTTTAAAGCCAGAAGTCTGAGCAGCTGGCCAGGTAATCATGGAGTCTGGTATCGATCGACAACCTGATCAGATCCTGCAGATAGATTATGGGCATTTTGTGCTGTGAAGCAGTGAAGACCTGGCTTAGTACGACGGTGTATTAGGGCCGTTGTAGGTGATTTTTTTTTTTTTTTTTAAATCATATTATAACTTGACAAGAAACCTCATTACTTCACTTTGCAGGTGGAACAGTCATCTCAGTCATCAGCACACTTATCTACATAGTGAAATGAATTAAGTTGGCAGGTTATGATTCAGAAATTCGTCGTTTTTTCTTGCAAATTTCTGACCTTAATCTCTGAAATTCTGGTGAATATTGCCCCCCCCTCCTCCTCCTCCGGCTGCGGTAAAAAAAAAAAAAAAAGTCACCTACATTGGCCCCAATACGCCGTCGTAGACTTCACTGCAGCGATGAGCGGTGTCGATGAGCAAAGAGTTAGGAAGGTGATAAAGCTGTAAATTCACATATTTGATTTCTTCATATTCCCATACTCTTCTCATTTGTAAATTTGTAGTCAGTTTTCACTCATTACACACTGCATATATTTAATTTTTTTTATTTAATTTTTCCTTTGGTCTCAGTTCATTCTGCTGATATTTCTACAGTTCTGTTCCACAGTTATTCAGCACACACTCACAGCTGTAATTCATATATTTTTCATACTTTCATTCACACTTTTCTACGTAGTATTTTCTTGACACACTGGAACTGTCAGCTGTGTTTTGTTCATATATCCTCCATCTGCTCTATTCTTATTCTATTGTCTGTCTATCCTGTCACTGTTTCCCCACAGGGATCATTAAAGTTTCATCTGATCAGATCTCTTAAAGGGTTTAAACAAAAATAAATGAAATGAAATGAAACATTCAGCATGATGCTAATACAGTATTTTAATAGACGTTACCCTCCGTCTATTTCGTTACCATGGGATTGAAGGAAGCTGAAATGATAACTTGTTTAATACATTTTTTGTCATTTTAAACTGATGCTGTTGTGTTTTTGTATGAAGTTGGAACGACTGCTCCATCCACACCGCTGACCTCTGACCTCTGATTTGCTCCTATCTTGGGTGTAACTGATCCAACTAGAATGAGATTCACTACGGTCTTTACCAAGGAAGGAAGTAACTAATTACATTTACTCACGTTACTGTAATTAAGTAGCTTTTTTGTGTACTTCTCCTGCAGTTTTGTCTCCATCAGCAACAGAAACTGGATCAATGTAAACTGACAAACTGTGGATCCATTCACAGTGAGAAGAGGAATCTGACTTTACTTTGTTTCTGCACTTTATTTTGTCGTTTCTAATGTTTCCAGTGAAAAGAATCTAGTTTGAACTCTGACCTCTCTCCTTTTAGAATCACATGGAAAAGATCACAGCTAACAACGTTCTCTGTTCTAAAGAGGAACTCAGGAACTTTTACTCTGAGGACATTTTAAATCACACACTTTTTACTTTTACTGAAGGAGATTTTTACACCAGAACTTTTACTTCTACTGCAGTAAAATATCAGCAAGGTAACAGGACTTCTATTGGAGTCGGAGGTCTTAGTACTCTTGCCATCCGTGGTCTTTACTTTATTCAAGGTTTGGTCTTTAGTTCACTAGACATTTGGTTGTGATGCTCTGTTTTTGATGTGAACTCCTGAAAAGCCTGTTCACTACATACTGGAGTAAGTTTATATGACATATTGTCGTCATGGAAACAATATTTCCTTCATACATCAGTACACGGTTCGAGGTTCGTATTCCCACTGTGATGTTGTGATGAGAAAAGGTAGAAAAGTTTAATTCCTCAGGTGGAAGTTTTCCGGCCTAGAAAGCAGCATCATGATGCGTTCACTGACCTAACCTGACCATCGGTTCGTCATCCTGTTTATTTATCGATGGTTAGGATTTTTTTTTATTACCAAAACACGTTTTTTTCTGACGGCAGTTTCCTTCAGCCAGCTGATAGCAGCTCCAAAGTGGCACGAAGACGCGTAATATGAAACTTCCTGCAGTAATACTGAAAGTTGTGATATTAATGAAGCGTCCGGCCGGCGCTCTGCTCTGACCGCAGCGCAGCGCAGCGGCCGCCGCTTCAGCGCAACTTCACAAAAAACGTTCTGCTCTTACCTGGGCATTTGAGCAGATCCGACACCCGCTCGTTCCCCAGACAGAGCATCGCCATCCACAGGATCCCCGCTGTCCTCCAGACGGCCATCTTGTCTCCCTGTTGATTATCAGTATTGATTATTACAGAAAATAAATTAGCTCGGTGCGAAGGGATCCTCACTGTCCTCACGATACAATTTGAGCAGAGTTTTAAAGGAGATGTCGGCCGGTAACGCGGCGAGGCTACTGGCCAAAACCCATCGGTCCCATCACCGACGAACCAGACAGACAGAAATATAAAGCAGCTGAAACAGAAATGTGTGATTCTGCGAGAGAGTGTGGGATCTGATGAGCAGAGAACAACAGAGAACCAGAGAGGTAACGCTTCCTGTGTGACACTTTGCAACCATGCACCAGCTTACCCACCCCCACACACACACACACTGTAGTAGGTGTTGAGTATTGATGGTGTCTGATATGAAGAAAGAGCAGGGCACCAGATAGCAGACGATATCAACTGGTCTCGTCTGAAGGAAGGAATTCCGAGCTTGCTTGAATTTAAACCCAGACAATAAACGCAGGAGGACTTTATGTGAAAGAATATATTTATTTCTACTAGGGGGTGTGTAGTGTTGTCCATCAACATGACGGACAACACTACACACCCTGACACTACACACACATCATGTTGACGGACAACACTACACACCCCCTACACAACCTGCTGGTCAGACAGAGGGTCTTCAGTCAGAGGCTCCTTCAGCTCCTGTGTGGACAGTGTACAAAATAAAACAGACATAAGTAAACACAATTAAAATAAACACATAAATAATACATGTGAGTTAAAAACCATTAAGAAAGTAGGAATAAAATAAAATAATTAACCAGCAACCGACCAGTAAAAATAATAAGACATGTGAATTAAAACCATTAAAAAGTAAGAATAGAATAAAATAAAATTAAATAAAATAATAAGACCAGCAATAGACCAGTACAAATAATCAGACACATGAGTTAAAAACCATTAAAAAAAAGTAAGAATAAAATAAAGAATAAAATAAAATAAAATAATAGTTGAGATCAGCAAACCAGACGTAGCTGAAAAGGAATGTTTTCAGTTTAGTTTTAAAAGACGACATGATGGGCAGGATGTTCCAGCGGCTTGGAGCATGAAAACTAAAAGCAGTTTCGTCAGTTTCCATGGCGACCCGGGGAACCGGACGGCCCGTCCCAGATGACCTGAGGGGTCCAGCTGGGTCATAACTCACGAGCGAGTCAGAGAGAGATATGCACAATGCACTTTTTACATTTAATTTGCACATTAATAGCAATATCTGGCCTTACAGTTAAAAATTCTACTTTTTATTCTATTTATTTTTTATCTACTATAGTAGTTGTTATAGCAGTTGTAGTATAGTAGTTGTATAGTATATAGTAGTTGTAGTTGTATAGTTTATAGTAGTTGTAGTGTAGTTTTTGTGTATATATATATATATATATTTTGTAATTCCGTGTTGTGACTTTTTACCTACCTCATTGTCTGTGTTTTTTGTCATTTATGTGAATTGCTGCTGCAACACTGTAATTTCCCTTTGGGGATAAATAAAGTACTCTATCTATCTATCTATCTATCTATCTATCTATCTATCTATCTATCTATCTATCTAAAGCACACTCAATAATCAGTGAAATCAATAAAAGCATATGAGGTAGATACGATTGAAATGTGGTGAATGAGTAACATGAATAAATGAGCTTATAATAGTGATGAGGCAATCAACACACACAATTGTATAAATTGAACGATGGAGGATATGAACCAGCTAAGAAGCGGGAATAAATAATTCAGTGTTCAGATATTGTTGCCCTTTAGGTCGGTAGGTAGGTACTTTATGACATTTTTTTTAGCAGATTCTCTTCGTGGCTCGTGGAGCTGATGTTGAATCAAATCTCAGAGACAAAGTTTAGATGCAAAGTTGTGTAGATTCACTGTAACGTGTTCATGACCACGTAGGTGTGAAATCCGCGTTGGGCATGTGTGCACGTGGTTTTGTTGTGTGTGAGGGGGCGTGTGTGTGGGCCGGTGTGTGTGGGTCGGTGTGTGTGGGCCGGTGTGTGTGGGCCGGTGTGTGTAGTGTTACAGCGGGAAAAATCTCATTCCATAGAGATTTATCAAGTGATTTACCAAGAGGTCAGTGGCCTCCTTTACTATCCAACCACTCTCCTGACATGTTACACAGGCTCACACAGGATGCAAGGCCTTTCCAGATGTGTGATGATGATGATGATGATGATGATGATGATGATAATGATGAAAGTGCATCCACTACAACACACACACACACACACACACACACACACACACACACATACACACACATACACTCGTTAAAATGCCAACACATGCACACACATATACAAAGATACTCATACACATATACTGTATATACAAACACACACACACACACACTCAAACACGTACACATGCACATGTAAGCATGCAAACACATGAAAAATACTCATACACAGTATATATATACACATGTATATATGTATGTATAGGTGTATATATATATATATATATATATATATATACACAGTATATATATGTGTGTGTGTGTATATATATCTACATATACATATATACACATATATATGTATGTATATATGTACATACATGTTTGCAAACACATGCATGTACATATGCACATACACAAACACACATACACACACAAGCATGCAAATACATTAGAAAATCAAACATGCACACATCTATATTTGTCACCTCCCTCTGTCACTGTCTCACGCACGCACACACACACACACACACACACACATGTGAGGGGGATTTTAAAACCACAAAAACACCTCCCACACTCAGGTGAGAGCATGACCTCAGTGTTTCCAGCAGCAACATGATGAAGCTGATGGAGCTGCTCCCTCCTGCTCTGTCTGGATTCACCTTCTTTGCTGTTACACTGAAATGAAAAATGACTTTTTCCGCCTCATTCTACCTATCATACCATACAGGTATTACCTATTTGAGAAGAAAACAGAGGGGTTGAGATTTTGGAATCCATTTTTACTTAAGCAATATCACACTGGAGGTCGTGCTGTTGTACTGTATATCAGCACGGCTGTGATTCGGTTGTAAGAAGATAATCACAGCACGACCTCGAGTGTGATATTGCTTTTATACAACAGTTGTATAAACAAAGCTGTTCATCAAGTAATGGTAATTTGAGACAACAGATGATTGTGGTCTGTTATTTGTCTCCACCAACAAAAACAGTTCCCTCAGGATTCACTACCAAGTGTTGCCAAGCAACAGGTAAACTGTTTCCCGACTGCAGCTAGCAGCTACTTTGAGGTTAGCACAGACGAGTTCAGCTTACTTTCTTCTCAATCTTCCGCCTCGGCCGACCGTTCATAATTAAGGTCAAATGTCTCCATATTTGCGTTGTCGCTACTAGGTGCGAATGAAGTTAGAGTTTTGTGTGGACGTGTTCTGGGAACGTCTGGGAAGCATTTGTTTGTTGCACAACACGTAGAAGTGCTAACCAGCTGGTTAGCTAGCAGCTACTCAGCTAACATCAGAAGACGTTGTGGTGATCCACTTTTTATTTCTCCTCACAAGAAGCTCCAGGCAGCTTTCTCCACACAGAAAGCACTGTGTGAACGCACCTGATCAAGGTTACACTACACCTGTGAAGCGGAGTGATACAGACAGTAAAAAGTCCCAGTGCTGTTACACTGTATATCAGCACTCATGGGATGCCTCTTGTCCAATCAAATTGCTCGAACGGAACTAACTGTTGTATAATGTGTGATATCTTACATAAGCAGGTGTGAAAAGATGTGTGAGATCCTGTTCAGGCCCACAGTGTGTGTTCAGTTCAACTCACTTTCTGCTCTCCTGCTCCCGATCCTAGGTTAACTACTTCATTCAATGCCGTAATCAGTTAAATAATTCCATAATTCCACTAACGTTACTTATATACCACAAGGTAATATCGGTACCCACCGTTACAGTCTGTAGGGCAGCAGAAGAAGAGTTATCCTGTTTATATGTTAGTAACAGAGTTTGGAGCAAATTGTGGAGCGTGAGGTTTCACTTCTGTTTTCTCTCTGGAGGCTCGGAGGGGGAAAGGCGTGTTCCACCACAGAACCACCGCAGATTACAGTTTTCATAATTGCTTACACATATTTTCTGAAACTAAGGCTCATTTTCTCAAAACGCTAAACACAAAGCACAAAGACACGCAAAATGCTAAACTCTACAAATCTCTTGCAAGAGGAAACACTGCATTCAGAACTGTTATCTCTGTGAGCAAAATGTCACACAACCACAATATGAACACACCTAACAACCGACTGCACACTGCGTGCTCAACAGAAAACACTACTAAGAATATCTCATCAGTAGGCTTTATGCCTTTTGCATGTTCAGAGTTACACTTACTGTACGCACAGCAGCCTGTTGTAAAAGACTGTTACAGTAATGAATATATACACAATATTTAACACTCAAATACTTTATTTCAATCAGAAATTCTTCATTTCAGCACTTGGATATGTGTTGGATGTGTGAAGTGCTCTGCATACAAAACACACAAAAAAAAAAGGCTGCATCCATCCTGTCTGTCTGACCACAGCAGCTCGTCTGCATCACCATGTGATCCAGGCCAGTTCTGCAGAAGATCAAAAACATGATGTGATTGGTTAAGGTCCAAGAATATTTCTTTTTTTCAATATGCAATGACACATAACTGTAACATTGGCCAAGACCTACTGATATGTAGTAATGAACTGTTAAACATCAGCATTATTTAAATAAGTTAACACAGTTAGAAAATGCAGAAGAAGAAGCTTTGATCACAGTTTCACAGATAGTCATGGGATTCTGGACAAAATCATATCTAACAATAAAAATATTCTCAGATTTGGGTCCGAGAGAAAAAAAAATCTCATCAGATGGGGGTCTGTGGCTCTAATGTGGACTAGATTAGGGTCCTGGATATGAAAGAGGTTGAGGATCACAGGTGTAGACAGGAGGCTGCTCACCTGTTCTCCTGTCTGAAGGTCCAGGTGATGAACCAGGTTCGGCTGGACTCTCCGCCCCTCAGGCTCCCTCAGGCTCGGTCCGTGGTGGATCAAAGAGGACCGGATCATGCGGGACAACCGGTCTCCTTGTTCTTCTTGGTCCTCATCCTCCTCTTCATCTCGCTCCTCTTCCTCTAGCTCTCACTGCAGCATTGGCTTCCACTGGCATCAGCTAGTTTATATGTGAGGAGTTGTTCCTAATGTAGAGAACTGTGTGTTGTGTTTTGCAGAAAGTGTGATTGAGAATTGAGTGAAAAGCAGAAGATGTGCTTGTATTTTTGCAGACTTGGTTTAGGGATTTGATACATGAGTTTCAGGTTTTAGTGATTGTGTCTCAGGTTCCATATAAGATAGATAAAGTGTAGAAGTAGTGATCAGAGGGAGTTCACTAGTTTTTCCTGAGGCGAGGCTGCAGCAGGAGTCTGGGCTGTGGAAGGCTGAAGAAGCTCTGAGGGTTAAAGTGCAGACGAAATGTTTTTCCGTTCATCAGAAGTCGGTGGGTTGGATGTTTTTAATTCCTTTTTCCATCCATCATCTATTTACATGCTGTAGTAACACACAGGGGGTCTCCCTCCCCAACTGTCTGCCTGCCTGTCTGCCTGCATCTCACGACTCTCTGAGACCGTTTTTTTTTTTTTTTTAATGCTGTAAAATGACGTGAAACATTTGTTTGCTTTGCACTAAAACCTCAAGGGAATTTAAACTGTGCTTGAGGTTTTCAATTTTACTAAGGTTTTACATTTAAAATGGTTAAATTGATTTAAATTATAAAATTTTAATTAAGCTTTACAATGAAAGGGTTAACATCCCAGAGTTGTGGTGACAATTGTCCCCACCTACTCACTGCAGTGCACGCATACACACACACACACACACACACACACACACAGTGCTTTGTGTTTGTCAGATTGTGGTTCAGAGCCACCAACTCATTTACTTCCTCTTCCTTCCTCTCTGCTGCCTGACTGGTTCATGGACTGGTTGCACTGCTGTAGGGTAACCTCAACACACACACACACACACACACACACACACACACACACACACTCTGCAGGCAACTATGCCTGGAAACACAATCTGAAACCTCGCTCTACATCTCTTCCACTGTTAACTGTGTGTTTACCTTTGGTCTGAATATGAGCCATATTTTTAAAGCAGCATGCAAAATAATCAATAAAGTGATTTTGGAAATGCCTCCTCGCTCTCAGCAGCTGCTGCAGATCCACCTGGAAACCTTCAGGGAAAAAAGAGTAAAAAGAGAAAAAAGAGAGAAAAGGAGTTGAGCTCTGACTCTTACTGACAGAACAGAGCAACTTCTGATGAAGATGCAAATTTCAATTATCTGAATCCAACACCAGCTGTTCTGTGTCAACCGAGTGACGTCATGTAGAAATACTTTTTTTTACATAAATATATCTGAACTGTCGAGTAAACTAAACTAAAAAGTGTTTCTTATTTTGTATGGAAACACTTTTTGTTCTTAGTTTCTTTAAAATGGAAATGGAAACTATCTTGCTAAACAAAGAAACTACTTTTGTCCTGTTTGATATTTCAAAGTTGTTCAATTTCATATTACATGTCATTTTATACCTGGGATTTTTAGATTGGATAACACCTTTATCTCAGTGAGAGGTCATGCCACTGTACAAAGTGTTTTATTCACCACAACATTACTGCACAGACAGATGATTTGAATAATTACTGTCCGATTGTCCTGCCTGGAAAATAAATCTGGAATGACAAGAAAATAATCAGCTCAAGTCTCATCTGTTCTCTGGGAATTTCAGCAGCAGCTTTTTACCTTTAGATTGGGTTTGGGGTTTAGTTCCTCTTTAACGCTGCAGGCTCTGTATTAAAAACCTTAAAGCTCCATATTCTCCACTCAGAGTTTTATTTTGTGTCTTTCTGTCCATCCAAAGCTGTGTGTGTGGTGTCATGAACCAAAAACACTCTCAATCCATTTCTCCACGTTCATTTTCCAGCATCTCTCTGAGCCTTACCAAGAACAGGCCGTTTCTGTCGCCGTGTCTTTAAGGCTCATTAATATTCACGACCCCTCCGTTCCGATTGGCTAACCGTTTCGAGAGTGAAACGTGAGACGCCGCGGCCCGGCGGCTACAGGTAGGGAAAACTCTCCGGTAATAAACGATGACGACCGCTTTGAAAAAAACACTTTGTTAGTCTATTATTTTTGATATTAGTTTTGATACTTTCACCATGTTTAGATAAACCATCCAACTCATCATTATTTAGATTCTTCTGCTGGTAATCTGCTTAGCTCGACAATATTTATCAGATCCCAATCAATGCAAGTAAGCACAGTTTTAAAGTGTAACAAGTAGAGTTACTAATTACTTTTCTCGGGGAGTAATAAGTAAAGTAATCCATTACTTTTAAGGAAAGTAACGAGTAATGAGTAATGTATTACTTTCTTCTGTAACGCTTTATTTTCTGGGTCCGCAATTTCCTAAGAATTTAGAAGAACACACACACACACACACACACACACACACACACACACAGAAGAACTGTTAAGTTTCCTGGAAAGAACCATGAAATTCTGTTCTAATTCCAGGGAAAATAGAGTTCAGTAGAAGTTGGTAAATTCCTTCAATTTCTCCTGTTGTTTCCAAGACAGAACCATGAAATTATGTAGTAGTTATATATAAAATTAGAAATGAACTAAAATTAATTAAGAATTCAACAGATAACTAGGCTATATTATATAATTATATGAATAATGACTTCTGCTAATTGACCTCAGCCTATTATTTTTCCAATAAATAGTTTATAGTTTTTGGTTCTTTCCAGGAAACTCTTGTAGAAATGTTCAGTATCTGGTCGCCTCTCTGCTGACAGTTTCTACAGAGCTGCTGCTTCACTTCCTGCTTCTTTCCAGGAAACTTCCTGAGGAATTAACAGTTCCTTTCTAGGAAATTATTAGGAAATTGTGGACCAGAAAATAAAGCGTTACCCTTTTTTCCAGTAAGGACGCTGCTGAGGACCAGTTTTGTTCACAATTTCTATTGATGATATTGTTTCAGCACTGACTGCCTGCAGGTTTCATTACAGTATGCTGATGACACTGTTCTCTATCTCTGAGATATTTCTACACAATCTGCAACTTTCCTTTGATGCTCTTCACTTACAAGAATTATATTTAATGGCGTCTTGTAAGTGAAGACAGAGCGGGAGTCTACACATTTCTACTTTGTCCTCCTTGTGTGACGCACCTGGTGCAAAGATGACCTCTAACGCCTTTAACGCTCTTCAAAAAAGCGACTAATTAATATGAAGTTAATATTAAATTCTGTTAAGATAAAATGGATCCTGTTCTCCAGAGCAAGGAATATAGATTATAGCAGTCTGGAGATTTTACTCATAAAGTGACGTCTTATAGAGAGACTCCCTCATTTTAAATAGTTTAGATCGATGAAAAAAGGTTAGAGGAATGAGATTTTGATAAAAATATAAGAAAATCATTTTTTTGTTATTGTTTTTGGCATATATTATCAATCAGCTGTATGTTATGATAGTTTGAATGAGATAAAATTAAAAAATATATATATTTCTTTTAATCCTGGTCTGATTTTAGCCAAGTTTGCCTCATTCATTATTGCACTTTTAAAATTTCATATAAGATTTTGTGTTATTTACTGTCATTGTCCTTTATTTTATTTATTGTCATTTCTTTGTCTTTTTTTTTTATCTCTTTGCTATGCTTATTTTATCAGTACCTTCAGTTTAATTTTAATGTTTTCTTCCCTGCACTTGTTCCTTGTTCTTTGTAACTTTGGCTTTGAAAAGTTCTCTATAAATAAAGTTTATTATTATTATTATTATTATTATTATTATTATTATCATTATTATTATTATTATTATTATTAATGAATAAATACCAGAGGGGGTCAGCTGACTTTTTCATTTTGTTTCTATATACAGAAAGCCAAGTTTTGTGTTTTTACAAGAACGTCAATGTGAATTATTTTTTCTCTCACACACACACACACACACTCACACTCACACACACACACGCACACACACACACACTCACACACTCACACTCACACACACACACACACACACACACACACACTCACACACACACACACTCACACACACACACACACCCCTACACACACACTCACACACACACACACACCCCTACACACACACTCACACTCACACACACACACACCCACACACACACACGCACACTCACACACACACACACACACACACACCTCCACACACACTCACACACACACACACACACACACACACACAGCACTGGTACCTACACTGACAGATTCAGACCACTAGAGGTCAGACTTTGATGTGAAAAGCTGCTTTAAAAACAAGTTGCTGACTGCAGCCTCTTACTGTGTGTGTGTGTGTGTGTGTGTGTGTGAGTGTGTGTGTGAGTGTGAGTGTGTGTGTGTGTGTGTGTGTGTGTGTGTGTGTGATAAAGAGAGACACTATCTCAAGTTTAATGTAGGCTAATCTAATAGACATGACTGAACAGAGCAGCAAAGCATAGAATAGAATAGAATAGAATAGAATTGAATAAAATAGAATAGAGCAAAGCAGAATAGAATTGAATAGAATAGAATATAACAAAACAGAGCAGAATAGAATTTAATAGAACAGAATAGAATAGAATATAGCAACACAGAGCAGAATAAAATAGAATATAGCAAAGCAGCATAGAATAGAATAGAATAGAATAGAATATAGCAGAACAGCATAGAATAGAATAGAATAAAATAGAATATAGCAGAACAGCATAGAATAGAATAGAATAAAATCGAATATAGCAAAGCAGCATAGAATAGAATAGAATAGAATAGATTATAGCAACGCAGAGCAGAATAGAATAGAATATAGCAACTCAGATCAGAGCAGAATAGAATAGAATAGAATAGAATAGAATAACTTCATCAGGTTTGATTGGTCGAGGCTGATTTCTGGGTTGGGCAGGACAGGAAACCAGGCATCGGGAGCGCGCAGGGCATGGATACGCGCTCCCGGTGATTTTTTTTTTGGGTCCGGTGTGGAGCTGGAGATGCGTCAAGCTAGACACTCTAACACGGGATGTGAGGCTATTTCCACCTTCACAATAAAAGCCCAAACGTTGTGTTCCTCAACGTGTTCCTCAATAAGGGCTTTTGTTTTGAAAATTGTTTGGTCATCAATAAAGATGTTTCTTTTGAAAGGTGTGTGTTTGTGAATAAGGAGTTTATTTTGAAAATTCTGTGCTTTTTTTTTTTCAAACAAGTAATACAATACGTGCAAATGAAGGGTATGAATGGCAATTTAAACACTAGAACACATTAACTAGAAAAGTATGAATGAAAGAATGAAAAAGTATGGATTACAGCATTATGAGGGTCAGCAAAATAGCAGCAATAGAACTTAGTGAGGCAATGGAAAAAAAACGAATTAAAAGTATGGATGATACAAAAAAAAAAAAAAAAAGAAATATGTTCTGCGTGGAATAGGCTAAGTGAAAATAGGGTTTGCAAATGTTATGCTTGTCAATGAGGGTTTTATTTTGAAAATGTTATGTTTGTCAAAAAAGGCTTTATGTTTACATTTTCATGTTCATCAATAAGGGATCTCTTTTGGAAACATTGTCAATAAGGTTTAATAGAAAACATTTTTTTTTATGTTCGTCAATGCAGGTTTTATTTTGAAACTCTTAACCGGAAGTCCCCCTGTGTGATTGTGTCTAACTCGACGCGGGTCTGAGCGGCGTTGGGATTCAGTGTGGCAGGGAAATCAGGGAAATCTGGGATATCTGGGAAAGGGGAGTCGGTGACAAAACCGGGACGAAAACCGGCTGAAATCCCAACAAATCCTTCAGTTTGACGCCCGGGATTTACCGTCAAACACCGGGTCTCCCTCCGGCCGCGGCTTTATCCCAGAGAAGGCTGGACCCGCACAGTGAGTAGCCCGATTCCTCTACGGTACGGTACGGTACAGGCTGCATCTCTGTCTCCACATCCCCTCCGCCGCTCCGCCGCCTCGCGCCCCTCTGCCGTTTACAATAAAACAGCAACGATTCAACGCGTCTGACTCGCATTTGCTGCAGACGCAGATCGGAGCCTTTAATTAACATCCGCGGGAATAAAAGCCAATTATCCCGTTAGTGCCTGTGTGTGTGTGTGTGTGTGTGTGTGTGTGTGTGTGTGTGTGTGTGTGTGTGTGTGCAGATGAAGGGAAAGCCCTGACAGAGGAAAACCAGCCTCATATAAAAAAAAAAAAAAAATGCATTCCCTTCAGCTGGATGAGCGCCTGTGAGCGAGCGGGGCTGCAGCGGGTCTGGGGGGGCTCGTGCTGCTCATTTACGTCGCTGAGCGCGTTACTGATGCTGTTTTTTCCATGCTGGGTTCCGCCGGGATGAAAGCCGGAGGGCCGGGCCCGGATCCCGGCCTGGCTGTGCAGGTTGAACCGGCCCGAAGCCCCGCTAGAGTCTAACCTTGATGCACACAGATAGCGGTGATGCTGTGGCTGTTTCGTGCCTGTCTGTCTGCCTGTCTGTCCTCCTGTCTGTCTGTCTGTCTGTCTGTCTGTCTGTCTGTCTGTCTGTCCTCCTGTCTGTCCTCCTGTCTGCCTGTCTGTCTGCCTGTCTGTCTGTCTGCCCGTCTGTCCTCCTGTCTGTCTGTCTGTCTGTGCCTGTCTGTCCGCCTGTCTGTCTGCCTGTCTGTCTGCCTGTCTGTCCTCCTGTCTGTCCTCCTGTCTGTCTGCCCGTCTGTCCTCCTGTCTGTCTGTCTGCCTGTCTGTCTGTCTGTCCTCCTGTCTGTCCTCCTGTCTGCCTGTCTGTCTGCCTGTCTGTCTGTCTGCCTGTCTGTCTGCCCGTCTGTCCTCCTGTCTGTCTGTCTGTCTGTGCCTGTCTGTCCTCCTGTCTGTCCTCCTGTCTGTCTGCCTGTCTGTCCTCCTGTCTGTCTGTCTGTCTGCCTGTCTGTCCTCCTGTCTGTCTGTCTGTCTGTGAAACCCACTCCTGATGTCCTGAAGCAAGGCGTGGCATTCACGTTACGTTACACTGATATGGGCGTGTTCCCCTGCAGCCACAGCATCTGACTTTTTAGTTGGGTTTTTTTTATTCAAAATTAACACATCTGCATATTCATGATGTTTGAGTGTGACTTTATATTTGTTATTTATTAATATTATTATTTTAAAGAGGCAGGCCGGTCTGGTTTTTGCCCCAAGTCTCTCATTTAGAACTCATTTAAAATTCACCATCATCAGACAGGCAGGCCTGCCATCTGTCTCACTGCCTGTCTGTCTGCCTGTCTGTCTGTCTGCCTGTCTGTCTGCCTGTCTGTCTGCCTGTCTGTCTGTCTGTCTGTAAACCTTTCTGTCTGTGTGGCCTTTACCTGGCTGTCTACCTGTCTGCTGGTGAAGCTGTCTGTCTTCCTGCCTACTTGTAAACCTGTCTGTGGTTTTGCCAGCCTGTCTGTCTCCCTGTCTGTCTGCTTGTATACCTGACTGTGTGTCGTTCTCTCTGCCTGCATAAGTGATATATTGGTCATTAACTTCCAGCATGATAGAGAGACAGACAGACAGACAGACAGACAGACAGACAGACAGACAGGGAGACAGACAGGGAGACAGACAGACAGACAGACAGGTAGATACTTTATCTCAGAGGAAATTAATTTGTCACAGCAGCAACATAACAGACAGTGAGACAGTATGCTGCCTGGTAGAGATGGTCAATAGTCAATAAATCCAAATTCAATATATCTCAATATAAAAACATGTCAGTCTGTACGTTGTGTCAGGAACATGAATGGTGATATCAGCTCCATGTTATTCTGCTGTCAGGAACATGAATGGTGATATCAGCTCCATGTTATTCTGCTGTCAGGAACATGAATGGTGATATCAGCTCCATGTTATTCTGCTGTCAGGAACATGAATGGTGATATCAGCTCCATGTTATTCTGCTGTCAGGAACATGAATGGTGATATCAGCTCCATGTTATTCTGCTGTAGTAATCACTAATGAGACTCTTGACCATCACAGTTTCACAAGCTCTCCATCCAAATTATATTATTGTCACTTTGTAACGACATTTTTAAATTGTTGTTTACATTCTAGCAGCCAATGGCATCGCTGGAAAGATTTGAGTCTGTTGTCACTGAACTTTTATTGATCACATGGTATCCTGGTTGTATTGACTCCTGAACCTCAGATCATGTATCCTGAGACAAACAGATCGTCACTGATATCAAGTTCAGCTCTTGGCCTGTAAACACTGGAGGAGATTTATACCAGCTGCCGCCTGCCGGCCAATCACTGATGAGGTTCAGCTCTGGTTCCTCTGCTGGGAGTCAACAGCAAATGAGGAAGAGTTCATTTATTTATTAGAAGTTGGCACAGTGTTTGGATCAGAGGTTTCACTCTCTCTCTACTGTCATCGAGAGAGAGAGAGAGAGAGAGAGAGAGAGAGAGAGAGAGAGAGAGAGAGAGAGAGAGAGAGAGAGAGAGAGAGAGAGAGAGAGAGAGAGAGAGAGAGAGAGAGAGAGAGAGAGAGAGAGAGAGAGAGAGGGAGAGAGAGGAATGTAGCAGGACTCTGTCAGTCTGTAGAGGAGTCGTCTGTTTGTCTGTTTGGTTTGAGGCGGACTGGGAAAGTACGGCAACAAACTGGGACCAAACCAGGCTCCGCCCCCACACCGCTCCAGACCAGCCAGTCAGAGCTCAGCATTACTGACATGAGACTCACTTCAATCACCAATTAACCAATTAACCGATAAATCAATAAATCCAACTCTGGAATTGAACTTGGCAGCATCGCCTGTTAGGTTTATTTATCTCACCTGCACACACTGGTGATTATGATCCATTTTTCGGCATATTTTATGTTTTTAATGCATGCAAACCGCAATTACTGATGATCAAGAGGTTATAGCTGGATAATAATGATGTAATGTGATCCTTTATTGATCCCTGTAGGGTAATTTGTCCCCCACATGGTGATGATCTGGTGATTTTGGTGAAATCATGACACTCAATTCTGCTTTCTGACCTGATGAGAACAAGCAGATTTTATTTAAAAATTCTGACGAAATAAAGGAATATTATTTTAAAATTTCAGTTTTGTTTGACATCACACCTAGCATTACCATTCACTTCAATGGGCTGAACATTCATTTAACATGTGATTTTACATACGTGAGCCTTATTGTGATATACTGTATATCGATATTGAAAAAAATTCTTATGATTATGGTGATTATTGATTTCAACCATATCACCCAGCTCTAACTCGATCACCTGCTGCCCCAGTTCTACTGCAGGTTCTACTGCTGGTTCTACTGCTGGTTCTCCTGCAGGTTCTACTGCAGGTTCTACTGCTGGTTCTACTGCTGGTTCCTGGTTAAATTGGGCCAAACTGAACTACTTGTAATCAGAATCACTCCATTTTCCAGGTTCAATAACTGCACCGGAATTAGTCTCGGTGAAACTGGTGCTGAGGTATTGATAACTAACACAGTCCAGGACAAACACACTGACTCACATGATACAGGAACAGCAGGACCGCACATTCAGTGTGACACGGTCACTTAAAGGTCACATGGTGTAAAGCAGGACTCCCTCTCTGTGATGATAAAGCAGTTGGATGTGTATCTAAACATGGTGAAAGTATCAAAACTAAATCCACACAATCCATATTAGAAAAGCGAGCCTCTAAACGAGCCGTTTGGACTTCCGTAACTTTGTGGCGTCACAAAGGTTCGCTCATTATCATTTCTGTAAGAAATAATAGACTAACAAAGTGTTTTTTTCAAAGCGGTCGAGCGGTCGTCATCGTTTATTACCGGAGAGTTTTCCCTACCTGTAGCCGCCGGGCCGCGGCGTCTCACGTTTCGCTCTCGAAACGGTTAGCCAATCGGAACGGAGGGGTCGTTAATATTAATGAGCCTTAAAGACACGGCGACAGAAACGGCCTGTTCTTGGTAAGGCTCAGAGAGATGCTGGAAAATGAACGTGGAGAAATGGATTGAGAGTGTTTTTGGTTCATGACACCACACACACAGCTCTGAATGGACCTCAAGACACAAAATAAAACTCACAGTGGAGAATATGGAGCTTTAATGCGTTGAATACTTTCCGATGGAAGTTTGTTTATTTTAAAGGAGAGAATCCCTTTTTTTGCTGCATCGCTGCATCGCATGTCTCGCACTTATTGGATTTACCGTATTGATAATGCATGTACAAACTAAACCAAATGATGTTTCACCCTTTTTTGGGGTTGGGGGGGCAATTTTGCTGTGATGCTATTGTGATAAAACCATCAGTTGCGATAGGAATTTCAGGCTCGTCTCTGTGCGTCTGCAGCTTTGAGTCCAGAGCTCTTCCCTCAGTCTGCAGCTACAGAAGTGGGAACACTGTGTGCAGCAGGCTGAGTCTCTGTGTGTTAAAGTAGGGCAGAAACCAGCGTCTCCCAGTAGCGATGAAGAGTTAACTGGAGTATAAAAATCCCCACTGCCCTACTTCAGCTGAAGGCTGGTGTGACTGTTTCCACTAACCAGTCAGCCAGTGTGCATGAAGGGACGCTCCGCTTATCCCACAATATTATACATGATCTGAGGTTCAGGATCAATACAACCAGGATACCATGTGATCAATAAGAGTTCAGTGACAACAAAGTCTGACTGTGCAGAATTCTGTTTATTTCTGAGACTCAGATCTTTCTAGCGATGCCATTGGCTGCTAGAATGTAAACAACAATTTAAAAATGTCATATATCACCATTCATGTTCCTGACACAACATACGGATCAACACATTGAGATATATTGAATTTCCATATATTGTCCCATCCGTAGCATATAGAGACGGGACAATAACCGCTGTCACTGTATATCGCAGTAAAAAACATTAACACATTACTGTGACCATGTTTTATTTTCCCCAAAAGGAGAATAATACATTTTTGTTCATGTTGCTGACTGAGTGAAAGTGGATGCAGACCAGTAGAACTTTATTTGAGATGCATTTGACTTTATCTTAGATGCTGTTATTTGGATTTTTATGTGTGTTGTTTAAAACTCTCCTTACAGTTTCTATAAGCTAAACCAGCATTTTATCATTTTGTTATTCGCGAAAAAAGCCAACTGTCTTGCGATTGATGTGATAAATTAGTTTTGAAATGATTGAAGCATACGACTACTGTTTTTAAAGTTTCCATCTTTTTAATAATGTATATCAAGATCATTTTGGTCAAGATCGTTCTGTGAAATGTTCACATCAGCACAGGCCAACGTGCACGACTGCTTTACTTCTACATTTGAGACAGTTAAAGTGGTAATCTGTGAGATCCTTGTTACTCATGTTGGTGAGTTTTGGTGCTCGGCGGTCATTGCTGTGGTGTTTTCCACCTGTCAATCAAACGGCGTGGGCGGTGCTGTGACGTCGTCGTCTGCTGGTGATTAAACAGGAACAGGAAGTGGTGAGGTCGGCCTTGATGTCGGTGGCTGAATCTTTAAAGTATCTGTGAGATGCTTGTTTTTCTTCAGCCTCCATCTTTGTCCCTCAGCCTCACTGTGGTGTTTCTGCTCTGCACGTCCCACAGATCACCTGTCAATCAAACAGTGTGGGCGGAGCTTGGATTCTCTGTTGCTGCAGTTTGAGTTTCTCTTTTCTCTGTCTGTTCGGTCATGGTGGCTATCACTGCTCATGCTAACTACCCAGCTCTTCTTCTTCTGTTGTTTCCAAACAAACCGGAAACGTAAAGCGCATCACTTCCTGTGCACTGGGGTAATAAATGACAGGAAAACTAACACAGAGCCTGAGAACTTCCTGGTAGAATCAGTGGATGCTTGTGGTTTGAGATATTAAGATCACAAAGCGTGCTCTCAGTTTATTATGAGCCAGCTAGCTTACTTTCACTCTTTGTAATCCTGTGAAATGTTTTTTAAAAAAAGTTGCTTTACCGTTTGAAAAGCCAGGAAGGAAAACAATCCTCAAGAATTCAAATGATTTTGTTATTTTGTAAAACTGAGGCAAAGACACACGGGCAGGGAAACATATTTTTAGGAGAAGCTTTAAGAAGAATCACTATTGTGAAAACAGACATTTATTTATACGAAAATGTTGCAAATTATTACTTAAACTGCCGCTCTCATCCAGAACAGTGTTAGGGTTCGTCGTCTTGCTCAGAGACTAGAGCTGAACAATTAATCGAAATTTTATCGAAATCGCAATATGGCGTACTGCAATTTTCAAATCGCAGGAGGCGCAATATTTGTTAAAGGCCAAATGTGTGTCAAAATACCATTTTAAATTAAATATTGTGGTGCTGCAGAGATGTCCTGCCTACACATCATATTCTACAGACTTAAGAAAACATCTTTGTTTGGTACAGATCCCCGCAAAAATCACACCATAATCATTTTAATACGTTTTTCAATGAAAATGAGAATAATGAGGTAAAAATTATCATTCCCTCTAATATCGCAAATCATATCGCAATTGTAATATCAGTCAAAATAATCGCAATTAGATATTTTTTCAAAATCGTTCAGCCCTATCAGAGGCACTTCAGCAGCTGTTGACGGACACACAGGCTGCTGCGGGGATCGAACCTGTGCACTTCAGCTTACAGGACGTCTGTAGGCTTCAGTGAGGAGAGCAGGGAGCTTGTTACCGTGGGACCCGTTACTACGGTTACATCTGTAGAAACTGCTGTGGAGCAGTTTGTCAGTTTGTCAGGATGTTCTCACTGGAGGCTGCAAGAGGTCAGATCAGGTCACCATCTGATGTTGTGGTTATTCTCTCTCTCTCTCTCTCTCTCTGTGTCTCTCTCTCTCTCTCTCTCTCTCTCTCCCTCTCTCTCTCTCTCTCTCTCTGTGTCTCTCTCTCTCTCTCTCTCTCTCTCTCTCTCTCTCTGTGTCTCTCTCTCGCCAACTCGATGGAAAAGTCATCCCTCCTTCTCTCAGGAAATTCCTCCTGTCCCTGGGGTGAGACAGACAGAGAGACGGAGAGGCTGTGAAGGAACAACAGAGCCGATCTGCTGGAGAGAGAAACTCGGCTTCTTAAGCTATGGCTCGGGGAACCAGAACGGGTCGTGGTTTTGTTTCCTTTGGGTCGCCACTTGACCAGAGTGCCCCAGCGTTTCAGTGTGAGACTAAAGGCCTGTGTTTTTTTTTTCTGGAGCCGGTGTGTTTTTCTCATTGCTTGCAAAGGGAACGCTGTTTTTTCATTCTTCTAAAAGCCCAACGAGGCGCTGAGCACCGGGCGCTGGTGTTTTTTACAGTTGTCAATAGTTGAAAACTGTTCAACCTTTGATAAAATGCTGCACCCATTACTGTCACTTTTTACTTAGCTGTCCAATCACGTTGGAGGAGGGGCGGGACAAACACCGCAAGGAGCAAATCATCACGTCCTACAACATGGGAACAACAGTGGAGGAGAAACAGATTTTTTGGTATCTGAGCATCTGTGTCTCTACCAAACAACAAACCAAAAGTACCACAATATTAAAGGCAAACTGAGCAGGATTTTCCCCCTTGAAATACCAGAAACTCATCCAAAAATGATCCTACTCATTACTTGGTAGTGTGTGACAGTGTGTCTGCAGAGAGCCTGCTGCGTTGGATTTTCTGATTCCTGAATGTTCGGGGCGTTTCTGGGCGTCGACCTTTTGGCAGCAGGTGTGTCCGACTGCAACCAAAACCACCGCTGAGTGCTTTTCTATCTAAAAGCCTCGCTGCCTGCGGTAGTGATCCGAACTCTAATACAGAGCAACTGGTCAGAGCTAGTGTGTGTGTGTGAGCTGCAGCTAGCTACCGTTAGCGTAGCTTCGTTGTAGAAAAGCTGACAGCTAAGCTAACCGGCGGCTAGCTGTCCAACAGAAAACAGACCAACTCCGTGTCGCTCTTCATCCTCATCCTCTCCTTCAATACTCTCCAGCAGGTGGAAGCAACAGATTCAGTCTCGTTTTGGAGCGAGTCTTGTCTATTTTGCCTCGCTGGACTTTTCTACTGGTTTTTACCGATCTGGCAACCGCAGGGAGGAGGGGTCAACTGTGAAAGTTGTGTTTACAAGACACAAGCAGCAAAATCCTACTCAGTATGACTTTAACCTTAAAAATACCCATTAAAAAAGTTACTTCTGTATTATTCCATATCATAGCAACTAAAAAATCTCAGCTGGAAAAAAAAGAAACACAAGTCCTGAACTGAGTCCAGACTGCTGGCTGGTCCTGATGAAAAACCCTGTCAGTGTCCCGGCTCTGTCCAGAGGTGGGCTCATCAGTCCGTAAAGTAAAGTGACTTGTTACTGATTTCAAAAGTAACGTCATTAATTGACTTGTTGTTCCCTGGAGCAGCATGTTGCTTGTATTACTTTCCCATCACACCACCAACACTGGCACTTGTTTGTTTACTCAGTCTGGGTCCAGTTCTGCAAATGTTACGACAGACAGATCTACCCTCTGTGAGTGTGTGTGTGTGTGTGTGTGTGTGTGTGTGTGTGTGTGTTAAACTTGACCTTGCTATGCACTAGTGGCCTGTATGGAAGATGCAGCACACTCTATTCACTCTGTTCACTGTATGCTGTGCAGCTGTTCTGCAGCAGTTATATGAAGTGCAGCTCCACTGTATGTGTTGCAGTGTATTCTGCAGTAGTTATATGAAGTGCAGCTCCACTGTATGTGTTGCAGTGTATTCTGCAGTAGTTATATGAAGTGCAGCTCCACTGTATGTGTTGCAGTGTATTCTGCAGCAGTTATATGAAGTGCAGCTCCACTGTATGTGTTGCAGTGTATTCTGCAGTAGTTGCTCATGTGCAGGCGGGGCAGTACAGTGAATTATTATGCAGCAGGAGGTTGTTGGGCGGAGCAGTGTGTTACACAGTAACATGCAGGATAGGCTTAAGTACAGTGTGTTTTGTAGTAACATGCATGCAGTGTGTATGCAGTAGTTGACTACAGTACAGTGTAATGTGTAGTAGAGAGCTACAGTGCACACTGCACAGCATTTTGCAGGATTGCAGTGTATTTTGCTTTAGTGTGTGAGTGCAGACTGTTGTTCAGTACTAAGCAGTACAGTGTGCAGTGTACTGCAGTACTGCTGTAGTACAAACCACAGTACAGTGTGCAGTGTACTGCAGTACTGCTATAGTACAGACCACAGTACACTGTACAGTGCACTGCAGTACTGCAGTACTGCTGTAGTACAAACCACAGTACAGTGTGCAGTGTACTGCAGTACTGCTATAGTACAGACCACAGTACACTGTACAGTGTATTGCAGTACTGCAGTACTGCTGTAGTACAGACTCCATGCAGTGTGTTTTGCTGTGTCAGGACTAAACCAAGGCCTGCATGTCTGCCTGCAGAGAAACACACATTATACACCATTAGGACTGGAGCAGGAAACTGGAGACGGTGTGTGTGTGTGTGTGTGTGTCTGTGCATGTATGTGTGTGTGTGTGTGTGTGTGTGTGTGTGTGTGTGTGTGTGTGTGTCTCTGTCTGTCTGTAAACTCGTCCTTGCCTGCTGTTCCACCCGTCTGCCTCTCTGCCTTTGTCTTCCTCTCTGTTTTAATCCGTCTGTCTCTCTCTCTCTCTCTCTCTCATCCAGCCTGTCTGTCGGTCTGAACAGTGAATCCAGCAGCTGATTAGCTCATCCAGTCAGTGGTGGTCTGAGTCTGAGCAGTGCATGCTGGGAAGGCTCTGTCAGCTCTGTCCGGCAGCCAGACAGACGCTGCTCTCTGCCTGTTGTGTGTCAGCAGATAACCAGAAGTCACCTGGACCGGACTGCAGTTTCCTCTCTATTCACTCAGCTGTTGGTCTCCATAGTGACAACAACTCACTGACAGAGGAAACATCAAATTAAAATACATTATATTTCAGACCAAGTTTCCCCAAAGCACCACTTATTTGGTGAATAATTGTTATAGACACTTTGTTTTTATCATAATAAAGTAACAACATGCTTTTTAGTCAAGGCTTTTATCTGAAGCCTTTACAGCATCATGAGTGAATATATAATTAGTGGAGTATTTCTCAGAGGCAGAAATAATGTCATTGGTTGAGTTAAACCTCAGTGGGCGGAGCCAAAGAACCACAATGCAAATTAGCTAACTGGTAAACCAGAAAGGAAAAGAACAAACTCTGGTCAAAACAAATCTGAGTCCAGCTCCTGTAACTGTATCTAACATGACGGACTTGTCTGTCTCTTCTTCTGTGGTGTTCACACCAGTTAAGAACACATGAAGAAACAGCTGAATATGAGCATCAGTCCAGACTTCATTTTGTTCTGCTAGGCTTTCCGTCTCCTTCTACCCATAATCCCTTGCTGTTTCGGGGTGGTTTCCTGCAGTCGGTTGGATTAACGAGCCGCACCGCAGTTCTCTGAGACAGACTGAGACTCTCGCTGTGTTATTTGGTGCCAGCAGAGTTCAAAGGTCATCATTGGAGTTCAGGTAAACGGATCAGAACATGCTGGGTGTGAACGCAGCCTAGATAACAACAAAAGGGAGATTTTTTGTTGCTTTTCCATGGTAATATTAAGTCATGGTGGTTCAGATTGTGTAACAGATGATGCCACAAAACTTCAACTTCCCACTTCCTCAGGGTTTTAGTTCCTTCCACAAATGAGTTGTCGCCACCACAGATTGCTGTATATGAAAATGCAGCGATGTCCCAGCTGTTAAATTGTTAAAGGTCCGTACTTTAATTTGTGTCTTTCTGTCCATTCAAAGCTGTGTGTGTGGTGTCATGAACCAAAAACACTCTCAATCCATTTCTCCACGTTCATTTTCCAGCATCTCTCTGAGCCTTACCAAGAACAGGCCGTTTCTGTCGCCGTGTCTTTAAGGCTCATTAATATTAACGACCCTCTGTTCCGATCGGCTAACCGTTTCGAGAGCGAAACGTGAGACGCCGCGGCCCGGCGGCTACAGGTAGGGAAAACTCTCCGGTAATAAACGATGACGACCGCTCGACCGCTTTGAAAAAAACACTTTGTTAGTCTATTATTTCTTACAGAAATGATAATGAGCGAACCTTTGTGACGCCACAAAGTTACGGAAGTCCAAACGGCTCGTTTAGAGGCTCGCTTTTCTAATATGGATTGTGTGGATTTAGTTTTGATACTTTCACCATGTTTAGATACACATCCAACTCCTTTATCATCACAGAGGAGAGGGAGTCCTGCTTTACACCAGATGGGACATTTAACTTGTGTGACTTGGTGCCACATCAGATATTTCGGCTGCTCCTGATCTCCCTGCAGCTGATCTTTTGGTCCTGACCCAGATTTCCGAGTCGCCGGTCTCC
>NC_136006.1:2091168-2103668 GCF_048128805.1 Centroberyx gerrardi | reverse complement strand
CTCTGTCTCTCTCTCTGTCTCTCTCTCTCTCTCTCTCTCTCTCTCTCTCTCTCTCTCTCTCTAATTCTAGACAGATGTGTGTAACTAGTCATTCTGGCTGATGTTGCTGTGTTACCGCTCAGCTCTCATTCTTGGAAAATTTAATCTCATTCCTTCTTCTTCTTCTTCTTTTTGGTGTTATTATTCTTTCATTTTCCCCCTTCATGTTTTTCCTCTGGGCTGCATCACTCCCGCCAAGTGTCTCTCTCTCTCTCTCTCTCCTTCTCTCTCTCTCTCCTTCTCTCTGTCTATGTCTCTCGCCCCCAGTGGAGGTCCAGGGGCAGGTTGTGCAGCTGGGAATCAGGACAGTAGTTTTGACTGTGGTGAATGGAGGCTGACTCTAGATCTGTTTTTCTCTCTTTTTTTAAGTTTTCAGTTTTCATGGAAAATCTGCCTTATTAGGTGGCAGACAGTACAGAGAGAGAGAGAGAGGAAGGACAAAGAGAAAGACAGATGAGATGGAGAGACTTTGAAAGTTAATGTTTTTTGCTTTTTACCGAAACATCTCACAACAAAACAGAGGAAAAAGCTAAAGCTACAAACACTTTAAAGTGAAGCAGACAGACAGGCTGACATGACAGTGATGTAACGGTGAATTAAACAACAACCACCAACAGACCGAAACCCAAGTCTGTTTTCACCCTGCCGAAGTGTCTTTGAGCAAGACACTGAATCCTGACCTCTGACCTCTGACCTCCCTGAAGACAAAAGACAATTTCCCTACAGGGATCAACACAGGAGGGAATTTATTGTTTTATTTGATTGAAAATGACCCTAATGTAACATGAGAGTGATTCTGTTTTCTCTGGAATCATAAATTTCTATTTGACAAATAAAACAGCAAGACATTTAAACCCTACCTGCTTACTCTTTGTAAGTGACTCATAAATTGTAAGGCCCTAATTAAATGCAAATTGAATGCTATTCTGTATCTGAGTTAGTGCTTGTTAGCCAGTTAGCTAGATGCTACAAATCCCATTGCATAATTATAGAGCCAAAGGGCTAGTGCTATTTAGCCTGTTAGCATCAGATAAATGTCTATAATGTAAATTCATATAACACACGTCATGTTCACTGTACAGTTTGCTATCCATTAGCTAGCACTAGTTAGCAAGTTAGGTATGCTACAAAGCAAAACATGTCATTGAATAGAACTAAGCTATTTCTACAGAGGCAAAGAGCTAGTGCTAGTTAGCCTGTCAGGGTCAGCTAAATACCTACAGTGTAAATGTCAGTTAGCAATCTAACAGAGCTAACACTTATTAGCCAGTTGCCTCGAGGCACAGCATGCCATATCAGCCATAATTGTTTTTCTGCTGATACAGGAAACCAGAACTTTTTTAAATTCAGGAATCAAATGTTGAAACAAAAGCTGACTAAAGCTAGGCTACGCTCATGATGCCATGAAGTGGTGCTGTAGCTGTTGTGATTGATCATTTTTTTATTAACCTGTTTACTTTAGCTTTTTCATTTCATGATGACAAAACAAATGGATTGCCCTACCATCAGCAGCTAGGCTACAGATCACATCAGAGGACAATTCAAGCCAAGTGTGGTTTGAGTATGAAAACAAGGTCAAGATAAAACTTTAAATCTGTATGGCTCTAGCATTGGCTGATGCTCAAATGAATAAGAAATGGATGAATACTGTTGTTGTTTTTTAAGCGGCAATGGTTGGCCTACTAACCTTCAAACGTGTCAATCAAAATTTAACAATTTTGGTGGGAAAATGAAGGAACGACAGAACAAGCGAACACGGACGCTAGCCCAACAGATAATCCATCCACACCATAATTACAGATTCAAAGGCCTGGTGCTAGCTAGCCTGTTAGCTGCATATTGTAGTACAAAGCAGTAAAACACGTCATAAAAGCAGCGCTAATTATAGACTGAGCTCTGCCAAGAACCCTCTGCTGTGTGGTGGCACTGAGTAAGCGTGTGAGTGTGTGTGTGAGTGTGTGTGTGAGTGTGTGTGTGTGTGTGTGAGTGTGTGTGTGAGAGAGAGAGAGTCAGTCAGGTTTGAAGGAGCTGATGTTATTGTAGAGTGTGTGTGAGAGAGAAAGAGAGTGAGAGTGTGTGTGTTTGGGTTTGTCAGTTGGGTTAGTCGGTCTGGTTTGAAGTGACTGTTGATATTGTAAGGTGTGTGTGTGTGTGTGTGTGTGTGTGTGTGTGTGTGTGTGCGTGTCGGTCTGGTTTGAAGACATTGTTGATATTGTAAGCTTGTCAGTCTGTTTTCCATCGCTCATGTTGTTGAGAGAGAGAAGTGCGGGCCTGAAACCTCTGAGTGTGTGTGTGTGTGTGTCTGTGTCTGTGTGTGTGTGTGTGTGTCTGTGTCTGTGTGTATGTTAATGTTTTGACTTGGAGCAAGCCTGGAACAGCTACTGTTTTTCTGCTCTCGCACCTCGCACATGTGAATACACACACACACACACACACACACACACTGGGCCGGGTCCAGACCGCAGTACCTCCCAGGTCCAGGCGGTCCTGCAGATGGAAACTATGTGATCCTCCTGCCTGTCTGCTGACTTCTGAATCCAAACAGCGAGGATGAAGATTATTATTGTGGATTCTTCATCTCTCTGACCGCAGCAGAGAGACCAGCTGTGGCAAAGGTCAGGATCCAGACTCAGGATCCAGACTCAGGATCCAGACTCAGGATCCAGACTCAGGATCAGACTCAGGATCAGACTCAGGATCCAGACTCAGAATCAGACTCAGGATCAGCCTCAGGATCCAGACTCAGAATCAGACTCAGGATCAGACTCAGGATCAGACTCAGGATCAGACTCAGGATCAGCCTCAGGATCCAGACTCAGGATCCAGACTCAGGATCCAGACTCAGGATCAGACTCAGGATCCAGACTCAGGATCCAGACTCAGGATCAGACTCAGGATCCAGACTCAGGATCAGACTCAGGATCCAGACTCAGGATTCAGACTCAGGATCCAGACTCAGGATTCAGACTCAGGATTCAGACTCAGGATTCAGACTCAGGATCCAGACTCAGGATCCAGACTCAGGATCCAGACTCAGGATCCAGACTCAGGATCCAGACTCACACCACCATGTGTGTCTTCACCCACTGAGCCACCATAAAATACACAAGTGATCTTTTAATATAATTCAATATTATGGTTTATGGTCTTTCAGTGGAATCATATGGTGATGATATGATGATTTTGTCGAAAGGCATTCTGGGAAACGTAGGAGGAGGCAGGCTGAGGGAAAGTGGGTTCACCAAAAAACTAAATTACAACACTTCATCACTAAATAACTCCTCACTGGAATTAGTTGAACCAGTTATAATTGGACTAATTGAATTAGTTGAAGACACCAGGAGACAGCAGGAGACACCAGGAGACAGTAGAAGACACCAGGAGACAGTAGAAGACAGTAGAAGACACCAGGAGACACCAGGAGACAGTAGAAGACAGTAGAAGACACCAGGATACACCAGGAGACAGTAGAAGACAGTAGAAGACAGTAGAAGACACCAGGAGACACCAGGAGACACCAGGAGACAGCAGGAGACAGCAGAAGACAGCAGAAGACAGCAGGAGACACCAGGAGACAGCAGGAGAGACCAGGAGACAGCAGGAGACACCAGGAGACAGCAGGAGACAGTAGAAGACACCAGGAGACACCAGGAGACACCAGGAGACAGCAGGAGACAGTAGAAGACACCAGGAGACACCAGGAGAGACCAGGAGACAGCAGGAGACAGTAGAAGACACCAGGAGACACCAGGAGACAGCAGGAGACACTAGGAGACACTAGGAGACACCAGGAGACACCAGGAGACAGCAGGAGACAGTAGAAGACACCAGGAGACAGCAGGAGACACCAGGAAGACACCAGGAGACAGCAGGAGACAGTAGAAGACACCAGGAGACAGCAGGAGACACCAGGAGACAGCAGGAGACAGTAGAAGATACCAGGAGACACCAGGAGACACCAGGAGACACCAGGAGACAGCAGGAGACAGTAGAAGACACCAGGAGACAGTAGAAGACACCAGGAGACACCAGGAGACAGCAGGAGACAGTAGAAGACACCAGGAGACAGTAGAAGACACCAGGAGACACCAGGAGACAGCAGGAGACAGTAGAAGACACCAGGAGACAGTAGAAGACACCAGGAGACACCAGGAAGACACCAGGAGACAGCAGGAGACAGTAGAAGACACCAGGAGACAGTAGAAGACACCAGGAGACAGCAGGAGGCACCAGGAGACAGCAGGAGACAGTAGAAGACACCAGGAGACACCAGGAGACAGCAGGAGACAGTAGAAGACACCAGGAGACACCAGGAGACACCAGGAGACAGCAGGAGACACCAGGAGACACTAGGAGACAGCAGGAGACACCAGGAGACAGTAGAAGACAGCAGGAGACACCAGGAGACAGTAGAAGACACCAGGAGACATCAGGAGGCACCAGGAGACAGCAGGAGACAGTAGAAGACACCAGGAGACAGTAGAAGACACCAGGAGACAGCAGGAGGCACCAGGAGACAGCAGGAGACAGTAGAAGACACCAGGAGACACCAGGAGACACCAGGAGACAGCAGGAGACAGCAGGAGACAGTAGAAGACACCAGGAGACACCAGGAGACACCAGGAGACAGCAGGAGACACCAGGAGACAGCAGGAGACACCAGGAGACAGTAGAAGACAGCAGGAGACACCAGGAGACAGTAGAAGACACCAGGAGACATCAGGAGACATCAGGAGGCACCAGGAGACAGCAGGAGACACCAGGAGACAGTAGAAGACACCAGGAGGCACCAGGAGACAGCAGGAGACACCAGGAGACAGTAGAAGACACCAGGAGACATCAGGAGGCACCAGGAGACAGCAGGAGACAGTAGAAGACACCAGGAGACACCAGGAAGACACCAGGAGACAGCAGGAGACAGTAGAAGACACCAGGAGACAGTAGAAGACACCAGGAGACATCAGGAGGCACCAGGAGACAGCAGGAGACACCAGGAGACACCAGGAGACACCAGGAGACAGTAGAAGACACCAGGAGACACCAGGAGACAGCAGGAGACACCGGGAGACAGCAGGAGACAGCAGGAGACACCAGGAGACACCAGGAGACAGTAGAAGACACCAGGAGACACCAGGAGACACTAGGAGACACCGGGAGACACCGGGAGACACCGGGAGACAGCAGGAGACACCAGGAGACAGCAGGAGACACCAGGAGACACCAGGAGACAGTAGAAGACACCAGGAGACACTAGGAGACAGCAGGAGACACCAGGAGACAGTAGAAGACAGCAGGAGACACCAGGAGACAGTAGAAGACACCAGGAGACATCAGGAGGCACCAGGAGACAGCAGGAGACACCAGGAGACAGTAGAAGACACCAGGAGACACCAGGAAGACACCAGGAGACAGCAGGAGACAGTAGAAGACACCAGGAGACAGTAGAAGACACCAGGAGACATCAGGAGGCACCAGGAGACAGCAGGAGACACCAGGAGACACCAGGAGACAGTAGAAGACACCAGGAGACACCAGGAGACAGCAGGAGACAGTAGAAGACACCAGGAGACACCAGGAGACAGCAGGAGACAGTAGAAGACACCAGGAGACATCAGGAGACACCAGGAGACAGCAGGAGACACCAGGAGACACCAGGAGACAGCAGGAGACACCAGGAGACAGCAGGAGACAGTAGAAGACAGTAGAAGACACCAGGAGACATCAGGAGACAGCAGGAGACAGCAGGAGACACCAGGAGACAGCAGGAGACACCAGGAGACAGCAGGAGACACCAGGAGACAGCAGGAGACACCAGGAGACAGCAGGAGACACCAGGAGACAGTAGAAGACACCAGGAGACACCAGGAGACAGCAGGAGACACCAGGAGACAGTAGAAGACACCAGGAGACAGCAGGAGACAGCAGGAGACACCAGGAGACACCAGGAGACAGTAGAAGACACCAGGAGACACCAGGAGACAGCAGGAGACACCAGGAGACACCAGGAAGACACCAGGAGACACCAGGAGACACCAGGAAGACACCAGGAGACAGTAGAAGACACCAGGAGACAGTAGAAGACACCAGGAGACAGTAGAAGACACCAGGAGACACCAGGAGACAGCAGGCGACACCAGGAGACACCAGGAGACAGTAGAAGACACCAGGAGACACCAGGAGACAGTAGAAGACAGTAGAAGACAGTAGAAACTGAAGCCGGTCTTTACTCTGGTTCAGGACTTGTCAGGACGGAGCTGCTCTGATGGTTTTTAGCTGAGTCAGACTCAGTCAGTCATTCTCTGCTCTGTCATTACATGATTAACTCAATTACTCTCTCTCTCTGTCTCTCTCTCTCTCTCTCTCTCTCTCTCTGTACGAGTGTGTGTAGTTTCTGTGTGTGTGTGTGTGTGAAAGAGAGAGAGAGTGTGTGTGAGTATGTTTTTACAATAGACTTATTACTCATCTATTCCTCCTCTGACTACTACTGGAGCTCAGAGGGAGATCACACACTTAACACTGCAGGTGTGTGTGTGTGTGTGGGTGTGTGAGTGTGTGTGTGTGTGTGCGTGTGTGTGTGTGATGAAGAGGTGCTTCTGTTTGACCTGCACATAAAAAGACAAAAGAAACACACATGCACACAGAAAATCCACACACATAAAAAACATACATTTTCTTTCTTTCGTTCTTTCTTTCTTTCTTTCTTTCTTTCTTTCTTTCTTTCTTTCTTTCTTTCTTCTTCTCCTCTCTTGTGTTTAGCAGATTCTCGATGGTTCCTACCACTGATGTTGTTTCTGGCAGGAACCATTTCAGCCGAGGACAGACAGGAGGTGGAAAGTTTTACTTTTTTTTTGCTGCGAGACATTTGGATTGGGTGTCACAGCGGTGTGTGTGTGTGTGTGTGGGGGGGGGTGTGTGTGTGTGTGTGTGTCTGTGTGTGTGTGTGTAAAAGGAAAATTCGACACTTAAACCAAATTCATGTATCGTTCCTCCGGCCCGGAGGCTGTATGGATGGTGGATGTTTTTGGGAGCGTTCAACGTCAGCAGGGTGGTGGGTGTTGGAAAGTTCCCTCTCCATTCAGACCACTGGCTCCTTCTGTGTGTGTGTGTGTGTGTGTGTGTGTGTGTGTGTGTGTGTGTGTGTGCTGTTGGCTGCAGTTCAGCAGCAGCCAGCTGAGCAGTTCAGCCTCTCTGCAGGGAGCCGCTGTTTAACAGGGTTTCTCTAAAAGGTGTGTGTGTGTGTGTGTGTGTGTGTGTGTGTGTGTGTGTGTGTGTGTGTTAAATCACTTCAGAGGCAATGATAACACACACACACACACAGAGACAGACAGATGTAGTCAACACTGTCAATCTAACAAATGGAGTGATGGTGAATATCTCCTCTCCACTATTTGCTCCTCCTCTCCTCTCCTCCTCTCTTCCCCTCTCCTCCTCGCCTCCTCTCCTCCTCTCCTCCTCTCCTCTCCTCCTCGCCTCCTCTCCTCCTCTCCTCTCCTCTCCTCCTCTCCTTTCCTCTCCTCTCCTCTCCTCCTCTCCTTTCTTCTCCTTCCCCCCCTCTCCTCTCCTCTCCTCCTCTCCTCTCCTCTCCTCTCCTCTCCTCCTCTCATCTCCTCCTCTCCTTTCTTCTCCTTCCCCCCTCCTCTCCTCTCCTCCTCTCTTCTCCTCTCCTCTCCTCTCCTCCTCTCCTCTCCTCTCCTCTCCTTTCTTCTCCTTTCCCCCCCTCCTCTCCTCCTCTCCTCCTCTCCTTTCCCCCCCTCCTCTCCTCCTCTCCTCCTCTCCTCTCCTCTCCTCTCCTCTCCTGCTCTCCTCTCCTCCTCTCCTCCTCTCCTCCTCTCAGCAGTAGTTTAACCTAGTAGCTCAGTGACCTTGTATTGAGTGTATGAGACAGTGTGCCCACTCTAGAGTGTGTGTGTGTGTGTGTGTGTGTGTCAAGGCAGAGTGCTGTGATTCTGTCTGACAGTTCTGCAGTGCGACCAACCCTTCTGCAGTAATGCTAGACCTGTACGTGTGTGTGTGTGAGTGTGTGTGTGTGTGTGTGTGTGTGTGTGTGTGTGTGTGTGTGTGCATCTATACATGCTTGCAGGCGTGCATCGACAGTAATAAATCTGCTGCCGTGTGAAAACCTCGTAACTCCAGTTTTGTTGATTTTCATGTTTTAGCTTCACTGCAAGTCTCCATGAAATGAAACTTCCTCTCCTTCCTTCCTCCAATCAAACTGCCTCTCTCTCCCTAACTGATCTCCCATTGGTTTAGACTTTAGAATGATCCCTCCCTGCATTATGTCCCGCCCCAACGTCCTGTTTCAACAGGAAATACATCACATTAAGGAAGTAAAGATGCTGTTTCATGGGGTCTTTAATAGATCTCCTAACTGGACGTCCCGGTCAGACTTCTCCCTGAGCAGCACGAGTCCCTTCAGTCCGTTCTCCTCCCCTGAGCGACCGGGACACTCAGCTGACGCTCACCATCGCCACAGCTGAACTTTTCATCAGCCAATCAGATTTCAGCTTCCTTGTTTCCCTGCTGATGTGATTTTATAGGGCTGCAATGATTAATCGATTAATCGATTAGTTGTCAACTATTAAATTAATCGCGAACTATTTTGATAATCGATTAATCGGTTTGAGTAATTTTTTAAGAAAAATAAGTCAAAATTCTCAGATTCCAGCTTCTTAAATGTGAATATTTTCTGGTTTCTTTACTCCTCTGTGACAGTAAACTGAATATCTTTGGGTTGTGGACAAAACAAAACATTTGAGGACGTCATCTTTGGGAAACACTGATCGACATTTTTCACCATTTCCTGACATTTTATAGACCAAACAACTAATCGATTAATCGAGAAAATAATCGACAGATTAATCGACAATGAAAATAATCGTTAGCTGCAGCCCTAGTGATTTAGTTTCATGAACAGTTCAGAATGGAGAAGTCGATTCCAAGCTTCAGTTCTCTACGACTTTTATTAGAAAGACGACAGGAAGAAACGACGAGCGGTCGATCCATCGCTGAGTCGACAATAAAATCTGAAGGAGTTTTAGTTTAGTTTAGTTGAATCAAAACGACTTGAAGTTATGAAAGTTTTATTTTCCAAATGTTCATTTGAATTTTAATTAGACTTTCCACCAGTCAGTCTGATGTGAGATTAGACAACAGCATGTTCACAACACAGTAGCCTCTAACTTTTCACTACCTATTCTATTCTATTCTATTCTATTCTATTCTATTCTATTCTATTCTAGATGCTAGATATTTTACATCCACAAGCTCACTGCTTCGTTTTGAAATGGAAATGAGCGCTACATATACTGTATGTGTGTTTATTATTAGGATATTTCTATTGGTGTTTATTATTAGTCTACAATACAATACTGTCTAAAATAGATTTCTATTCCATTGTGTTGCTGTGTATCTATTCTATTCAATTCTATTCTATTATGTTCTATTCTATTGTACTCTGCCCTCCAGTGACGGCAGCTTGTGCCCCATTTGAATTACAAACAAGCTGCAGATTTTCCCCTGGGGTGTGTGTGTGAGTGTGTGTGTGTGTGTGTGTGTGTGTGTGTTCATAGGCAGTGCAGGAGGGTGTGTGTAGTAATGTGACCTGACGGCTGGCCTTGGCCATGCTGGGTGGGGTAAGGGTGTGTGTGTGTGTGTGTGTGTGTGTGTGTGAGCTGGTAACCAGGAAAACCAGTACAATATCCTCACCAGTTCAGGGTTGAGTTCCCACTTCCTTCACCAAATGAAGAAGAGAATCTGCTGCAGCTGCATTGTGTTGCATGTGTGGATTTATTCTGCGTGTGCAGAAACCAAACCGAATATTCTTTTACTTTGCTTTGGAAATATTCTGTCAGTGAATCACAGTTGCAGTGAAAATTCATATTGTAAGACTAGAGTCAGTAATGACGTCTACTGTCTGAACTCTATTCACAGTTTGCATTAGAAACTCTGGATGAAGCGTCACGAGGTCTAAAATGTCAAACTATCTCTTTATGTCTGTGGCCTTCAGCTGCTGTTAGACTAAACTATCTGCTGTCAAGACACACTCGCTGAAATAGGTTTGAGTGTGTGTGTGTGTGTGTGTGTGTGTGTGTGTCTGCCACCCCTTTGCCTGAAGCTTCTCCATTTTAAATATCATGTGTATCTCCTCCAGGCTGAAGTGAACTCATATTTCCCAGCTCTGTGGCGTTCAGTGAACAGTCCCAGTTCAGTCCCAGCAGACTCTGATCTGACCAGTTTAACCAGACACTAAGGTATTCAATACACAATCTGACCTTTTAAATCTTATTTTAAGTTATTTCTGCTTTTATAAGAGCAACGATAAGTGATATTTATTTCCAACAGAGTGCAGATAGCACAGGTTGGCATCAAACTTATTTACATGTTTCAGTGCTTAGTGGTATTAATGGGTTTTGGTTGGGAATCAAAGAGGTTTATAAGCCACAGAGTCAATATACCTGATGTTTTTTAGGTTGATGATTCATTTACAGGCCGCAGTAACGGGGTAACTAACCTCAAATGTTCTTTTTAAAGTCTGTAAAAGCTTAGCATTTCATGACAAAATAAATTGTTTTCAGGAATAAAAGGGCGGTTTACAAACCCGTTGCTGTTTGTTTGAAGATTTTAAATTCTGGGTTCTACAGCAGTCTGGAAAGGCTGGGAGAGTCTGGAAAAATGATTTTGAGAAATGAATTTCAAGAATTCTTAAAAATTTTGAGAATTTCTTAAAACATTTTGGAGTTGGACAAAAAGTCTGGTGATTAATCATGTTAAATAATTGCAGTCTTGCCTTCATTTCACACAGTGAAGCAGGTTTTATTGTGGAATGATGTTCTGTAGAGTGACAGAGTTCACATCATATTAAACACTGACCAACATCTCATTGTGAATGTGTAGGAACCCTAAGGTAATAATTTAACATATATATTTATGGCTGCATGATTATCGCTAAAATCCAAATTATTTTTCAAGGTATTGCAATCATAATTATTTTTCTTGAAGGTTTGAGGAATAACATGAAATCTAGCTCGGCCTCTTGTATTAACATGTTGACTGTTTGCAAGCAGCAGGCTTTCTAAATGAAATGAAATGTTTAATATTCCCAATATGCCAATATTCTCTGATTATTGTGGAAACTGAAATCGTGACGTGTAGCGTTGTAGACCAGTAATTGTGCAGGTCTGGTTACATTCCCGCTCTCATATTAGGTTTCCCAGGTCCCATTATGAGTGAAGTAAGGAGGTAAAGCTATTGTTTTCAGTCAGCGCTCGTTAAAGCCTCTGTCCAGGCTGAGCTGTTTCATAATGCTCTTTACTGCAGCCTGTTAGGCAACAGAGGAGTCATCAATCTGCTGGGAAGCAGAGCCAGAGCCTCAACCAACATATTTACAACACTGACGAACCGGAAAAACAAAGATATTTACCAAGAGAACATGACCGACTCAAAGTAAAGTTATCTATGAAGACGAGATGACCAACTCAAAAACAGATGCTCTATTTAAAAACAAAACTAAAGATATTTTCAAGAACATATGACCAACCCAAAACCAAGATTTACCAAGAGAGGATGACTAACCCAAAAGACAAGATAACCAACTCAAAACTATTTCCAAAGAAAAAATGTCCAATAAAGATATTTACCAAGGGAAGTTGTCCAGCAGTGATATTTCCTAAGATAACCGACTCAAAACTACAAATATTTACAAAGCAGCTATGTTCAACTCAAAACTAATGATATTCATCAAGACGGGATGACTACCCCAAAACTAATGGTATTCACCAAAAAACATGACCAAGATATTTACCAAGAGAAGATGACCGACTCAAAACTGAAGACATTTATCAAGCGAGGATGACTATCTCAAAAGTAAAGATATTTCCCAAGAGAAGATGACTAATCCAAAATGAAAGATATTTACAAAGCAGAGATATTCAACTCAAAACTAATGATATTCATCAAGATGGAATGATTACCCCAAAACTAATGATATTCACCAAAAAATCTAACCAACCCAAAACCAATATTCACTGAAAAAAGATTGATTATCTCAGAAACAAAGATAAAAAAGACCAACCCAAAATGAAAGATATTTACAAAGAGAAGATGACCGACTCAAAACTAATTAGATTCACCAACAGAGGATGACTAACCAAGAAATAATGATGTTTACCAATATGTCTAAACCCACAACTGAAGACATTCACCAAGACACAATGAGCTCCAAAGATATTCACAAAGAGCAGATGGCCCACTCCTAGCTGCTTGTTATTTCCTAATGTTTCCTCATACTTCCCTCTGAAGTCATCTGAAAGAGTTGCAACACGATGGGGTGTGGAACTATTTTAAATGACGAAGCAGTTTTCAATTCCTGGAACAAGATGGAAGAATAAAACTAACCACAGCAATCCAAATGAGCTTGACCACATCAAAGATGGCCAGCCCTTGAATAGAATAGAATAGAATAG
>NC_136006.1:2069663-2074663 GCF_048128805.1 Centroberyx gerrardi | reverse complement strand
GTGCAGCTTTAAGTCTGACATCTAATGGTAAAAAAAAATGTTTTGGATTTTTTCCGGTGCCGCGATGCATGAAGCTGGCTGTTCTCACCGATGTCGTTTTCAATCAAGATTTAATTGTTGCCGAGCACCGACAGTGTGTTAGTTAGTGAACTACAATGACCATAATTCATTGCACCTATGACACAAACTGAACGGAGAGACAGTTTGAATCAAAGCCTCCGTAATCAGATGGCAGTAGAACAGTAAGCTCCTCCCCTCCTGACGCCACCAGCAGGAAACTGGTCTCTCCTTCAGTCTCACCTTTGTTTCCACATGAAGCTGAAGCCCGTCTCTCCGTCTCGTCTCCCTCAGGCGTCTCTCAGTATGGACGAAGCCGCCCGCCAGAGCTCCTCCCACTCTCTTGGCTCCGCCTCCTCCTCCTCCTCCTACTCGGCCACGATGCGACGCCCCGCCTCCTCTCACCGGCAGCACCGGCGCACGGGGTCGGTCGGCACCGTCAGCGAACACGAGGTAAACGAAGCCAGATGACCTTCGCCTTTTCATTTTGTCTTGATTTATTTTTTAAGTAAAATCGTTTAAAATTGTAGGTTTGATTGCAGTTTATGTAACAGGCTTAAGGTTTGGATTACATTTAATCTGTTGAAAGCGTTGCTCTGCAGCGGAAGAGCTATTATTATTATTTATATTTCATAAGAGAGAAGTATTGCAGTGTGTTGTGTGTTAATCGTATTCTACTTAAGCATTAATAATGCATTTCCACACAACACCAAATGTTATTTCATCTCTCTGTGATGTTTTTGTGCTAAAATCTTTATCAGTGGACCAAAGTTGATGCAATGAAAATTTGTTTTTCCACAATTGATGATCACACCTAATCAGTTTCATATCTTCTCACACTGAAATGAAATGAATTGAATTTGAGACAAAATGTATTTGATGCATTAATTGTGATCTGGGTGTTAGTGTTGATCAAATGAGGAAGTGAGGAAGGAGAGGAAAGAACTGAATATTGGAGATTTATTTTGGAAAAAAAGTGATGTAGAAAATGATTAGTAGCACAAAAAATGATTTTACTTTATTGAGGAAAATGAATCTTTGGTTGACAGAAGATTTTATAGATGTGGAAAGATGAACTTCAAGTAATAATTTTTCTTTTTTCAAAAAACAGATGAATAGAGTTTTTGAAATAGTCTTCAAATCAAAGAGAGATCAAACAAAAACCTTGGATGGATGGATGGATGAATAAAGGAACAGAACAAATGTATTTCATCCTCTCCTGTTTCCTCTCAGGTGCGTTCGATGGTTCACTCCTCGCGCTCCTCCGTCACCTCGGCGTCCGGAGTCTCCGTTAACTCCGCCTCCTCCATGGACTCGCTGGACAGCGTCCTGCGCTCCGCCGAGACCGACAGCCTGCAGTCTGCGGCCACGCCCCCGCCTGAAGGAGCCAATCCAGGGCAGGCTAGCACAGAGGTACACGCCCACTTTGTAGTTGTAGTAGTGATCTGAACAAATGAATGAATGAATGGATATTTTTTAAATGTTTGGCTGAAACTCACCTTACTCCTTCCAGGTGCATGCAGCAAAGAGACTGATGACAGATAAAAATGCAATTAAAACATGTTCAATATGCAGCATTTTCGTCACGCTGATGCAGACTCTGAAGACTCTGCAGGCCTCGCACCACATGGAGCCATCTTGGAGGTCCATCACTATCTACCAAGCTAACAGAGAGCAGCTGAGTCAGCTTGTTGTGGTGTGTCTGTAGATCCATTCAGTAACGTTCTCAGTAAAAGTGAATAGTGTGATAAGGTGGATTTGGTTACTGTGACACAGTAAACTGTCTTGTCTTTAGCCCTAGTCTCTACTCCAAAACACTCTGAGTTGTAGCTTGAGAAGAGTCAGCTCAGTTAACCTGAACAAACTGTTAGCTAGCTAACTAGCCGGCAAACACACTGATGTTAAAGTCGAGATGAAATGAAAAATGCCTTTTTAACCCTTTCAGATCACATCCCCGGTCATATTGTGCACCTACTTAACAATATATGCCAAAAAAATAAAAAAATATCAACTTCTTTGTATACTTTTATCAAAATTCAATCATGTTTTCTTCCTGTAAAACAAAATATGCCGTGTGCTTACGTAAGCATGCCTCAACCAATTTCAACCAATAATATCATGACATCCACCCATCAATCAATCTTCAACTTTTAGCGCACAGAGCTAAGATTCATTAGTTAGCTAGCTAGCAACAGCACGGTACTTCGGTGTGTCTTCGGGTGTTATGACACGCCAACTTTTCAACGTTCAAATCAAATTCCTCCCAACGTTACGTCCCGCCTGTCTTTCCTGTTTCACTCGGAAATACGTCACGATACGGAAGTTAGATACTCTCGAAATGCCGTTTCATCTCGACTTTAATGTGAACATGCTAACGCTAGCTGCTACTAGCTACGTTAGCTAGTGTGCTAATCAGATGTGTTAACAACAAGACAGTGATGTTAGCTGACCAGATACTATGGTTAGCTAGCTAACAAGCTGACATTATCTAAACACTAAATCAATCAGATGGATCAGTGATGAAATGATCAGTTCAGTCAGAAACAGACAGAAATTAACCGTCTGTTCAGTTCTGTTGAGACGACAGAAACACAGTCAGCTGTTCACAGAGCTGAGGACCTCCAAGATGGCCGCCAGAGGGTTGACATGAGATTCTTCCAGTGTTTCCAGTTCGGAGCTGGTTCTTCCACAGCTTCATCAGGATCTGCCTCTCTGCTAATTCACTGTTTCATCCTCCAGACGGCAGGCTGATGGACACCTGTCCACCGCCGGGTCCCTGAGGCCGCACCGGCAGCTAGAGCAGATTACCAAGAGATTATGTCCTGCACGCAGAAATGATTTAGAATATGACTAGAATAGAACAGAATAGAATAGAATAGAATAGAAATGGTGGACACTTTTAAAGCACCTTATAGTACCATGAATGACAATATGCATTTTTTGCCCCCTTAGGTAAGAAATTAACTTTTTTCAAAGGGCATTTTTGGTCCTTTTCTGGGACAATTTCATTGAACTATACAATACAATACAAATCATTTTGTAGCTTTAAGATTTGTTTAAACTTCTTTCCCACTGCTGGAACCCGGCAGCAGCTTCCAGAAGACTCTCTGTCCGTCTTCACCCTGCTGTTGTTTTTTTTTTACCATGTTGGCTGTTTTATTTTGAATTGGTTTGAGTTGGTCGGCATGTTCTCCTCCTGCAGGCTGCGAACTCGCTTCTCTTCTGATCAAAAAACGCTCTTCTTCTCTCCCAGAATGCACTGAGAGAATCCCACAGTCATACGCTCCTATGAATCAGCTACGGTGGCCCTCAGGGGACAGCGGTCACAGTCATGTGTGACGACTGAAAATGAAAAAAGGAAAACTAGGTGAAATGTAAAAAAAAGACTTCTCTAAGGCTAAATTATCAGGGTCATTTTTGGAGCCGCTCAATTTTCATTCACAGGCATTTTCGTAACTTTCAAAGGCTTTTCTGCCCCGAACCCCTTTTTAAAAAAAACTGGGTTACTGCTCCAATTCACCACAAGAGATACTACTGCAAAACTGAGCAGTATAAGAGAGATGGAGAGAGAGAGGGAGGAGAAAATGGAGGAGGGGATGAAAGAATAAAATTAGAATAATGAGAGGAGAGAATACAGAGAGTGAGTCAGCGAATGACCGAGACGAGAAAAGAACGAGGGAGAAGGGACATCAGAGAATAAAGGGCAAACAGAGAGAGAGAAAGAGAGAGAGAGGCAAAGACAGAGTGACACAGATGAAGAGGTCTGGGAAAAGAGAGAGAGAGAAATAAGAAGAAGAGAGAGAGAGAGAGAGGAGAGAGGATGTGGCGTTGTGTGTTTTGCCCAGAGCGTTGTTCCCATGAGTCCAGCTTATTAGAAAGTGGGACTGCTGCAGATAGACTACATCTCTCTCTCTCTCTCTCTCTCTCTCTCTCTCTCTCTCTCTTTGGAGAAAGAACGACAGAGAGGAACAGATGAATAGAGATGTAGACCAGCGATTGATTTCTTTTCCAACTCTTTTTATTGGGGTTTTTGGTACAAAACAGACACAATCTCCATTAAATTTCCTCCAATACAAAAACAAATAAATATGTACAGTATATAGAAAAGAATGGAACAGTGTGTGGTTATCTCCAAGTACTCAGAAATAAATATATATAAACAAATAAGATAAACAAATAAGACAATAAAAAAAAACATGGATTTATCACATTCAGATACCAGGCCAGTTCTAAGGCCGGTTCAGACTGGTTTCCTGCCCTGTAAGGAGGGGTCAGGGGAGTCTCGAGGTTCGGGTCTGGAAGGTTGCTGGTTTGAATCCCTGGACAACATCTGGCTTGTCAGGGAGCCGCTGAGCAAGACCCCGAACCCCCGACCTGCTGCAGACCTGCTCGGGGTCTCCAGTCCAGACCGGGGTTTACTGGTGGAGCAGAGTGGAGCTCAGTCTCCTTCCTGGAGGAGCAACAGTTAAATAAAGGAACATTCATAGTGTTTAGTGTAGGATGGGACGGGACAGGACTGCTGACCCCTGAGGGGAAACTGTACAGCAGACACATTATATTAGAGGACAGCACACTAATGAGTCATATACAATGTACATAAGTAATGAAATAAAAATAGAAAGGCTAAAAACAGAGAGAATACAAGAACGCAACAAATCCAGAGTACATGGGTATATAGGCCATATGTAAGTGCATATATATTTATGTATATCTAGTTATAAATGTGTATGATAATGTGGTACAAACACATACCAGATGTGCCAAACATATACAGATGTAAATACCGTAAATCCTCTAATATTGGCCCGTGCCTTTATTTACCTCAACTGCAGAGGGTACCAGGCCTTTATTGGAAGCAGGCTTATATTAGAGACAGGCCTTTATTTCTAATTCCCTCTGTTTGATAAGTATATTTGCTCATATTTTAGTACGAAGCCTCCTTG
>NC_136006.1:2057163-2064663 GCF_048128805.1 Centroberyx gerrardi | reverse complement strand
AGTTGAGTGTTGTGTGAGCAGCATGACCTGATGCATGATGTCAGTCTCTCTGCATCTTAACAGACTCCTGGTTGTTTTTAAACGCTTGAATGTTTGTCGGTGAACTCTCTGATGACAGTTCCTTTGCTTCCGCTCCGGTCTGCAGCCGGTGTGCAGGAGCCGTTTTGCATCCCTGCTACGAAGCGTACAGGTCTGCTTCAGTAGAGGATGGGAAACGGTGCGAGTGAAAGCAAACGACCTGACTGTGTGTGATGTTGTGTGTGTGATGTTTGACCATTTTGTGGCTGTTATGTGTCGAACTGAATGTACCAGCTCTTTCCTCCTGTACTGCAGTGTTTGGGATGATGATAATGATGTGATAGATTGTCTCCACTGTTATAAACTGCTGATGTTGTAGTGAAGCGAGCTCAGGTCAGACAGCCAGCGCCTCTGTGTCTGATGCTAGCGGCTCAAACTGCAGCGAGGAGGTGAAACACAAGATCTGTCGACCGGAGATTAGCTTTTCTTTACAAACTGAAGTCTGAAACGGCTTTTCCTCTGAGGGAGAAACCGCAGCCAGTTGCAGTCCTCAGTTGTTGAGACGATACACACTCCGTCACTCTGTCTGTCTCATGCAGATTTTTGGGTTAAAGCTGTTGTTGCTCATCATGTGGATGGGATGGAGTTGGCTGTTGGTGGATGTGAGGCGCTGTCTGCCATCTTCTTTGAAGTGTGATAATATAGAAATAATAACTTTTCTCTATACTGTGATTCTGGGTACAACAGTGATTCTATATCACCCTCATCATCATCATCACATTATCCATATCCAGGTATTGGGTCAAAGATATTGTGATATTTGAGAGACGACATGCTGACTGTTCACATGATGTCATCCTGCCAGCTTCCAGTTTGTTGTGATCAGCTGTGCAGGACGGTTGGGATCAGTTCAGTCAATCGAGGATGGAGTCAGAGCTTCAGCTTGTCTGCATGTTGGAGCAGAAGCTGAGGTGCGTTCAGGCTCGGCTCGGCGCGTTCAGGCTCGGCTCGGCGCGTTCAGGCTCGGCTCGGCGCGTTCAGGCTCGGCTCGGTGCGTTCAGGCTCGGCTTGGCTCGGTGTGTTCAGGCTCGGCTCGGCTCGGTGCGTTCAGGCTCGGCTCGGTGCGTTCAGGCTCGGCTCGGTGCGTTCAGGCTCGGCTCGGTGCGTTCAGGCTCGGCTCGGTGCGTTCAGGCTCGGCTCGGTGCGTTCAGGCTCGGCTCGGTGCGTTCAGGCTCGGCTCGGTGTGATGAGCCAGCAGGTCTGGAGCAGAGCCAGCTGCAGTAATGGGACTTAACAGATGAGCTGCTGCTAGCTAACAGATCAATACAGATAATGGGACTAGCTGACAGGCTTTACTGCTCTAATTGTTGTTGTTGTTGTTGTTGTTGTTGTTGATGCCTGGTGGAAAGCAGTCTGTCCTAGAAATGACACTCATTAACCTTATGAACAAACCAAATCACATTTAACAAATAAAAAAAATCACATTCAGAAATATCCTAAAAATAATTACACTTAACAATGAAAAAAACAACAACAGAAATCACATTTAACAATGCAGGAAAAATCACATTTACCAACATGAAAACATAAATTTTATCCAAAAAATCAAATGTGTGTTTTGCAGTGAAAGATGCTGCATGAGCTGAACAATACTGACTTACTGTAGGGCAATACTGACAAAACTGTGATTGAGATCGCTTCAATTGACGCAATTTGTTGGCCAATAAGTTGAATTATTTTGGCTGGACAGAAGTCCTGTGTATTACTGACAGGGTCTGGACATGGGTGTGTGTGTGTGTGTGTGTGTGTGTGTGTGTGCGTGTGTGTGTGCTGTGTTATTTAGTTTCAGGGTTTATAAAGTTTGTCAGAGTCTCTGCTGCTTCTGTTGGACGTCGCTAAAGCTGCAGGCGTCTTAATGGCTAAAGCTAAACTTTTATTTATCTGTGTGTGTGTGTGTGTGTGTGTGTGTGTGTGTGTGTGGGCATCAGAGAGGGTAAGTAGGCTTTATTCTGATTGGATGGCCAATGCCATGATTTGATTGGATGATAAAGCAGATGAGGCTGTTTGATTGGATGTTGGAGGAACGTGCCAGCTCAGCAGGGATTATCCTCTTTGGAGCACAGAGGGGGAGATTCCCCCTGGCGCACACACACACACACACACACACACACACACACAGCGGCGGCCTGGCATCAGACTGGCTAACAGCAGCATGCAGACAGAAATCCAGCTCTGTGTTTTCAGCTGCTGAAGCGACAGTTCACCTGGTGATGTCACACATCGACCTCTGGACTCTGATGCCTCTGGTCCGGCGGGTCTCAACCTTTCTGGCTTGTGACCCTTAAAACAACGCGACCCCCAGGTTGAGAACCGCTGCACAGTAGAATAACTTACATTTCCCACCCTGTTCATCACTAAAGTCAGTTAGTGAGTTGAACAGTACTTTGAAAAAGTGGAGATATAGGCTGTGTTAAAGTGAAAATAAAATAATTTTGTTTCCTGAAACAGAGATCAGTTATGGTGATTATTGTGAACAGCCCAGAACTTACCGTTAGCCTCAGTTAGCCTGTTAGCATTTTGTGACCGTCGATCAAAGTCTTCTGACAGGAGAAACAGGAAACTGTCTGTACTGAAACAGAATAAGTGATCAGAGAGTTGGAGACTGAACTGATCTAAACTCTGCTGAGACCAAGCAGAAGTGCGGCAGCCATGTTTGTGAAAAGAGTCAAGAGGAGCAGAAGCCTGCAAGTGGCTAACAGTCTGTCTTCTGTAACTAAGGAAGCAACGGATCGTGTTCAGATCCTCTCTCTACGCAGCAGAAGACTTTAGACCATTTGCGTTGAGTAGAAACTTCCAGGGTAACACTTTACAATAAGGGTACATTAATTAAGGGTTAGTTAATGCTTAATAAGCATTAACTAACCCTTAATTAACAGTTAACTAATGTGTCTGGTAATCATTTACTAATGGTGTTCATGTTAACTAAGGTATTAATTTATACATTTAATAGTCATCTTTATAAACTATTAAATAATGTATAAATTAATACCTTAGTTAACATGAACACCATTAGTAAATTACACAATAGTTAACTGTTAATTAAGGGTTAGTTAGTTAGTAACTAACTATTTACATATACATATACATATATACGCATTTTGTCTCTGGAGCTGTGAAGCTGCAGCTAGCTAGCTAGCGGAGCTTGTTCCGGAACGTTCCAGCTAGCTAAAAGCCTGCTGGGTAATGTAGTTCGGTAACTATTTTTTTTCCATTCATGTAAATAATACTGAATGGATTTTTGTGGAATTAAGCCAAGTGAGATGTGTTGATGCTTCCTACAACATATTTCAAAATAAAAAGCCATAAGCTTTTTAGATTGCTGATATGAAGGAAACTCCACACAAAGAAAACCAGAGGGCTGATGGGAATTACACCGACAGCTTCCTGTTGGTGGAGATCAGGTCTGCAGCTGTAACTCTCCCAGCAGACAGGCTGGTTCCTCTCTCTGACAGACTGGTTTTGCCTGCTGGTTGTTTGCAGTTTGTTCCTCTTTCCAGTTTTGTCTTCATCAATAATTTATAATCGACATGTTCAGCAGTACAGCTCCTTTTATTCCTTCACCTTTCAGATCCTTTGTTATCTTGTGTTGTTTATTATTATAATATATTTGATGTTTTAACTTGTGTTAGCTTTACAGACAGATAAAGGAACAGACACTGAGATGTATTTCTATCTTTGTGTCCTTTATTATGTAATATCTATTGTATTCTAATGTATTTATTATTTATATACATAATCTATAAAACTAAGTACATAAACAGGTAGATGAAGGAACAGTACACCTAGTTCTATCCTTTTATCCTTGTATCATTTTTTATGTAATAATAGTTGTTATTGTAACATATTTATTATTTTTAAAATTTCTACCCTTGAAATCAACAAGAACATAATGTTAAAGGAAAAGTACACCAGGTTGTATCTTTATCTTTGTATTCTTTACTATAAATTATTTATTCAAATATATTTAGTGTTTGTTCATAAAAACATAAAATATGGCCTATATATACAGTATATATATCTATATATATATACAGTATACATATATAGAAATACCAATAGAGGTAAAGAAACAGTGCAAATTATATTAATTTATCTTCATTATTAGAGTTAGGTGAAAGAACAACACACATAGTTTTACTCACTTTTGTACCGTAGATAAATCATATATATATTATTATAATGTATTATATTTAATTCCTCACCTATAAATCCAACAGAAGCACGGCTCGACCTTTAGAAGTGGAAAAATACTCTTCCTGCTATATCTCTATTATCTTTATTTTAATGTAGCCTATTATTTCTCATTATTTATTATACCCATATATTTCTAACCCATCAGTGAACAGGAACTCAGTGTCAGAAAATACAGCGAATGAGTTTTTGTTCCCCTTTCATATCTTATTACGCACACACACACACACACACACACACACACTTCTTGGTTCTGACTCTGCTGCTTCCACAACATGGAGCCTTTTAAAAACAGGAAGTGGTTTTCATTTGTCGTTCAGATTAAAGTGGGCGGGGCCTGGCCGCTCAGATTAGGATCTGGGGCCGGTCTAATTCCTGCAGTGATTAGGCTGAGGGTGCAATTATCTGTCCTGCTCATTACTGCAGCTTCTGGGGCACAGCTGTGTGTGTGTGTGTGTGTGTGTGTGTGTGTGTGTGTGTGTGTGTGTGTGTGTGTGTGTTTTGATGTGTTTTGTGTGTTTTTGTGTGCATGTGTATGTGTTGGCATTTGCATGTTTTGGTGTGTGTGTGCTGTATTTGTTGATGTTCTTGTGTGTGTGTTGCTGATGTGTTTATGCTGATGTGTGTGTGTACTCTTATGTGAGCACGTGTGTGTGTGTATGTGTGTTTGTGAGTGTATTTGTTGGTGTTTGTTTTCATGTGTGTGTTTGTTGGTTTGTGTATACTTATGTGTGTGTGTGTGCATGTGTGTGTGTTAGCTTGTGTGTAAATGTGTGTGTGTCAGTGTATTTGTTGGCGTTTGCATCTGCCTGTGTGTGTGTGTGTGTGTGTGTGTGTGTGTGGGTGAGACATTCTGCATATAGCATACTGTTTCTGTGTCAGTGTTACATTGGCTCAGCAATAACCGCAGTCCACCCACACACTTTCTGTTTCACACACACACGCACACACACACACACTCTGCTGGCCCACTTCTTCTTCTTCTGTATTGGAGGCGGATCACGCCGGCTGTCGGCGCTACGGCGGCTCAGGAGGGACACGCTACCGAACTTCAAAGGGAGCGGGATCTTTTCCGGACAAATCTAATTTTAGCTTCGTTCTCGGTTGCGTCTCCAGAATGTAGGTCAGCGAGTCACGTGACGGGCAGAGGGAGCTGGAAACAGCGGCGGGACGCAGAGAAACCATGATGTCGTCTGTGTTGGGGGGGGGGGGGGGGGGGGGGGGGGTGTTCTGATGGTGTGTACGGCCGGTCTGATGGAAACCATTACAGCATGTTGTGTTCTATTGGGAACCATCAGAGACCAATAGAAACCATTACAGCTCATGATCGATACCATTACACACTATCACTAACCATTAGAAACCCTGATACAGCCCATAATACAAACCATTAGAAACCATCACAAACCATTAGAAACCGATACAGCCCATAATACAAACCATTAGAAACCATCACAAACCATTAGAAACCAATACAGCCCATAATACAAACCATCATAGACCAATATAAACCAATGCAGCCCATAATTGAAAACATCAGAACCATTAAAGATGTATTGGAAACCATTTGAAACCTTTAGAGATGTCATGTTTTTTCTACTGGAAACCATCAGGTTCTGTCTGATGGAACAAAAGATGCTTTTATCCAAAGAGCCTCACAGTGTAAGAAATCTATTTTACTCTGTGGGAATCAAACACCTAATCCTGGCCTTGCTCTAACATGCTGTGGAACTGTGATGATGATGATGATGATGATGATGATGATGATGATGATGAGAGGTGGCACTGAAGGTAATGATGATGATGATGATGAAGGTGATGATGGTTGCAGTGGAGGTGGTGATGAAGATGTCTGTCAGTCAGCTGTTTGTTAGCTGCTGTGTTAGCATGCTAACAGGCGCTAACGCTAACAGACAGGACAGGATATTTCATAACATCGTACCACTTTTTAACATTTCCTGGATAACTTTATTATCCGATTAACATTGTGACATGCTAACAACGACAGTGATGACATAATTTTTTGTGTATTATGTAAACGTTTTGACATTTAATCCATAGTAGCTCCTCTAGTTTAAATGCTAACAGGAACTAACACTAAGTGATGATGGCTTATGTATTTTTGGTTTCATATTTAATCCTTGTGCACTTTTTGTGGCCCATTCAAATCTGTTATTTTAGTTTAATCTCTTTAAACTGAGTCTTAGCAACTGTGCTAAGCTGCTACACTAACAGGCGCTAATGCTAACTGAGAGACAACAGGATACTTTTATAATTTCATAAATCTTTTTGTAGGCTACATTTCCTGGCTAGATCCATATTGTAGCATGCTAACAGTGACAGTGATGACATAATTTTACTATTTAATTGTTTTATATTTAATCCTGAGTCGCTCCTTTATCTTAAATGCTGACACAGTTGGCACAAATGCTAACTGATCTATTATATAACGTGTCATATTTTTTTGCATTTAATTTTGTGTTTTTGTATCCACTTCAAATCCTTCCAAATCTTTCCTGTTATTTAATGATATTTTTAGCATATCATTTTGTTTTTTCACATGTATTTTCCCATGTCGCTCCTCTGGTTTAAATGCTATCAGGTTCAAACATTAATGATGGATATTATATAAAATATTATTTGGAACATTTCATTCCCATTTTGTGCTTTCTATGGCCGATTCAAATCTGTATTTACTATCACATTTGCTGGCATATTTTCATCATGTCATTGAAATATTTTCACATAATACCGAGATTCTCCACGACTTTAAATGCTAATCATCACTAACACTAACTCATAATGAATATGTTATTTAATATGATTTTTTTTTTACGTATATATTTTATCCCCCTTTAGTTTTTGTGGCCAATTCAGATCTATATTGACACATATCATTAATCTCCAGTCAGTCGTAGCCGCTGTGCTAAGCTGGCACGCTAACAGGCGCTAATGCTAACCAACAAAACATAGGCTAGTCCTTATGGAGCTGTTTATGAGCTTAAAGGCTGCTGTTGCTAAGGGAGGCATCCGGAATATGGGGCTGTAGGGTGTGTGTGTGTGTGTGTGTGTGTGTGTGTGTGTGTGTGTGTGTCGGAGGGTTTTGGGGGTGATGATAAGCAGATTGGCTGCTAATCTCCTCTTCCTCCTCCCATCATCATCATTTCATTCTGCCCTTTCGCTCGGTCACAATATGGACGCTCTGGGTGAGGATAGGGGCTGTGTGTGTGT
>NC_136006.1:2027050-2042050 GCF_048128805.1 Centroberyx gerrardi | reverse complement strand
TGTATCAGTGTACTACAACCTGCTGCAGTACACTCTGTATGTATCAGTGTACTACAACCTGCTGCAGTACACTCTGTATGTATCAGGATACTACAACCTGCTGCAGTACACTCTGTATGTATCAGTGTACTACAACCTGCTGCAGTACACTCTGTATGTATCAGTGTACTACAACCTGCTGACAGTACACTCTGTATGTATCAGTGTACTACAACCTGCTGCAGTACACTCTGTATGTATCAGTGTACTACAACCTGCTGCAGTACACTCTGTATGTATCAGTGTACTACAACCTGCTGACAGTACACTCTGTATGTATCAGTGTACTACAACCTGCTGCAGTACACTCTGTATGTATCAGTGTACTACAACCTGCTGCAGTACACTCTGTATGTATCAGTGTACTACAACCTGCTGCAGTACACTCTGTATGTATCAGTGTACTACAACCTGCTGCAGTACACTCTGTATGTATCAGTGTACTACAACCTGCTGCAGTACACTCTGTATGTATCAGTATACTACAACCTGCTGCAGTACACTCTGTATGTATCAGTGTACTACATCCTGCTGCAGTACACTCTGTATGTATCAGTATACTACAACCTGCTGCAGTACACTCTGTATGTATCAGTGTACTACATCCTGCTGCAGTACACTCTGTATGTATCAGGATACTACAACCTGCTGACAGTACACTCTGTATGTATCAGGATACTACAACCTGCTGCAGTACACTCTGTATGTATCAGTGTACTACAACCTGCTGACAGTACACTCTGTATGTATCAGTGTACTACAACCTGCTGACAGTACACTCTGTATGTATCAGTGTACTACAACCTGCTGACAGTACTACATCTGTACTGCTGCTTAAATACATGCAGAATAATACAGTCTGGATGCAGAAACTATGTTAACCGTCTTACCTTTTGTGTGTGTGTTTTTTTCTTGTGATAATGTGAACACATCGTCATTGTCAGGTGAAAACCTCGTAACTCCAACTTTGGTGGTTTTCATGTTTATATTTAAAATGAAGGATCACACTCTCCTCCCTGAGCTGAGGACGTTCTGTGGCTCCTGGTCTGATGAAACACTTTAAAACCTCATTAGATGAACTGAAACATACATGGAGTCAAGTTAGAAACAAGGCTGTTTTCACCAGACAGCAGAGATATTATATAATGACCTGCTGTCTGCCTGTCTGTCTGTCTCTCTGCCTGTCTGTCTGTCTCTCTGCCTGTCTGTCTCTCTGTCTGTCTGTCTGTCTGTCTGTCTGTCTCCATGTCAGTATGGGAAGCAGCTGTACATCAACTTCCAGGAGGCGATGAGGCGGACGGAGGCGGCGTACGACTGGTCCTCCCTCTCCTCCTCCTCCATCAAGTCAGGATCCAGTTCCTCCAGCCTGCCAGGTCTGTCTGTCTGTCTGTCTGTCTGTCTGTCTGTCTGTCTATCTGCGTCTGTCTGTCTGTCTCTCTGTCTGTCTGCCTGTCTCTCTGTCTGTCTGTCTGTCTGTCTGTCTGTCTGTCTGTCTGTCTGTCTGTCTGTCTGCGTCTGTCTGTCTGTCTCTCTGTCTGTCTGCCTGTCTCTCTGTCTGTCTGTCTGTCTGTCTCTCTGTCTGTCTGCCTGTCTCTCTGTCTGTCTGTCTGCCTGTCTCTCTGTCTGTCTGTCTGTCTCTCTGTCTGTCTGTCTGTCTGTCTGCCTGTCTCTCTGTCTGTCTGCCTGTCTCTCTGTCTGTCTGTCTGTCTGTCTGTCAGAAAGTCTTAATCATCATGACTGGTCTTGTGTTGCCAAAGCTCTCATGAATATTAATAGGAATTAATATAAAATGTACACTAATATAAACAAGTTATACATGTGTTGGTTACAGAAATACTCTCTCTCTGGGGTTAAAGGTTAAAGGTCAGATGTTAGAGGTTTAGAGGTTCTTTGTTGCTAATTTTATAAAGCAAGCAAAAATGAATTAGAATAAGTTAATAATATGTATAATACTCAATAATACTAATTAGATTGATAAAACATCTTTTAACCATGTTGACACTGAGAAAAATCTATATTTCGTTTCTGTCTCCGCCCACAGAGTCCCAGTCCAACCACTCCAGCCAATCAGACAGCGGCGTGTCAGAGATGACATCATCAGGCCACGCCCGCTCCCAGAGTGTTGTCAGCTCCATCTTCTCTGAGGCCTGGAGGAGAGGAACGCAGGGAGAGGTACACACACACACACACACACGCACACACACACAGATATGCACACACACAAACATACATGTACAGACACAAACTATCTAACACACATACATACTCATACATTTACACACATACTAACACACACACACAGTCATAAACACACCATGTATAAACGCACATACATACCCAAATAGACACACACACACACACACACACACACACACCCAAGCCCCCAAACTCTGTCCTGTCCTTCCCTGTCATCGTCTTTTTACCTGTTGACTACATTTCCCATGTTTCCCCTCTGCTGTCCTGCCAGGGGTCAAAGGTGAAAGGTCGTATGGCGGTTCCTCTGTGTGCAGGAGGAGGAGGGGCCGGAGGTTAGGACAGGGTGTGACTAAATCCTGGAGTCATGATGTTAGCATGTTTACAGCTAACTGTGTTCAGTTGCAGCCCTTTAACATCTGACACTGTTGTTCTAACGCTGTGGTGTGACGGCCTGGATTGTCCTAACAACATCTAAAACCAGTTTACAACCAGTTTACAACCAGTTTGACAGTTTACAACCAGTTTGACAGTTTACAACCAGTTTACAACCAGTTTGACACTTTACAACCAGTTTACAAACAGTTTACAACCAGTTTGACAGTTTACAACCAGTTTACAACCAGTTTGACACTTTACAAACAGTTTACAACCAGTTTGACAGTTTACAACCAGTTTACAACCAGTTTGACAGTTTACAACCAGTTTACAACCATTTTACAACCAGTTTACAACCAGTTTGACACTTTACAACCAGTTTACAAACAGTTTACAACCAGTTTGACAGTTTACAACCAGTTTACAACCAGTTTGACAGTTTACAACCAGTTTACAACAATTTTACAACCAGTTTACAACCACTTTGACAGTTTACAACCACTTTGACAGTTTACAACCACTTTGACACTTTACAACCAGTTTACAAACAGTTTACAACCAGTTTGACACTTTACAACCAGTTTACAACCAGTTTACAACCAGTTTACAACCAGTTTGACAGTTTACAACCAGTTTACAAACAGTTTACAACCAGTTTGACAGTTTACAACCAATTTACAACCATTTTACAACCAGTTTACAACCAGTTTGACAGTTTACAACCAGTTTGACAGTTTACAACCAGTTTACAACCAGTTTAACAATTTACAACCAGTTTACAACCAGTTTACAACCAGTTTACAACCAGTTTAACAATTTACAACCAGTTTACAACCAGTTCACAACCAGTTTACAACCAGTTTACAACCAGTTTACAACCAGTTCATAACCAGTTTACAACCAGTTTACAACCAGTTTGACAGTTTACAACCAGTTCATAACCAGTTTACAACCAGTTTGACAGTTCACAACCAGTTTACAACTAGATTACAACCAGATTACAACTAGATTACAACCAGTTTACAACCAGTTTACGACCAGTTTGACAGTTTACAACCAGTTTACCATCGGTATATCAGTTTATAACCAGTTTGAGAGTTTACAACTAGTTTACAACCAGTTGACAGCCAGTTCACAACCAGTTCACAACCAGTTTACCAGGTTGACAGTTTAGAACCAGTGTACAACCAGTTTGACGCACTTAACAACCAGTTTACGAGGTTGACATTGTTTAGAACCAGTTTACAACCAGTTTGACACAGTTTACAACCAGTTTAGAACATGTTTGATACAGACAGGAACCAGTTTACAACCAGTTTGACACAGTTTACAACCAGTTTAGAACATGTTTGATACAGACAGGAACCAGTTTACAACCAGTTTGACACACTTGATTAAAAATGGAGCAATGAGATGCATGATTCCCTTTAGTTTTGTCAAAATCCAATCAGTGGCCAAGATATTGTGCGTGATGGACAGACTGAGTATTGAACAAAGCAGTGTGATAAGAGTAAAGAGCGCCCTCTAGGGATCGTTGGTGTAGAACATCAGACATGTCGGTCTGTAACAAACTCCTGCTGTGACTGTGATGGACGTTCAGAGCATCAGAGTGAGAGGTTGATCGGACTTTCAGTTGTGTTCATTTTCTCTTTCTGTCTGCGTTGGTTTGATGTTTGACTTCCTGCATCTTGTTTTGGATAGTTTGGTTTTCAAAAAGTACAACAGTAAAAACATGATCATGTCAGAGTTGTTTGTTCCCTGATGATAATGTAAAGTAATAACTCTCTCTCTCTCTCTCTCTCTCTCTCTGTCCTCCCTCTCTTCTTCCTTTCCATCTTTTTCCCCTTTCTCTTCCTCTCCTCCTTCCCCTTCCTACCTTTATAACTCATCTTTCTCTCCCTCTCATCACCTCCTTTGTCACCTACTCCTCTCTCTTCCTCTTTTTCCCTTTCTCTTTCTCTCTGTCTTCTCCTTCTCTTCCTCTCACTTCTCCCTCCTTTCCCTCTCTCCCCCTCTTCCCCTCTCTTTCTGCATTCATCTCCTCCTCTCCCTCTATCTCTGTTCCTCTCTGCTCTCTCTTCTTCTCTCTCCTCCCCTCCTCTCCCTCTGTCATCCTCTCTTTACATCCTCCTCTTCCTCCCTTTCTCTCTCTCTACCTCCTACTTTGCCTCTTCCTCTCCCTCTTTCTTCCTCTTTGCTCTCTCTTCCTTTCTTCTTCCCCCCCCTCTCTCCCCCTTTTCCCTCCTCTCTTTACCCTCTTCTCTTCCTCTCTCCTCCTCCTCGTCCTCCTCCTCTCTCTCTCCAGATGATGAAGATCGATCCTATCAGTAGACCTATTCCTCTGCAGATCCCGACCCTCTCCCCCCTCTCCCTCCCCCTCTCCCAGCCCCAGACCCCCCCCTCCCGGACCAGCTACACCGGCAGCCTCTCCCCGTCTGAGGACTCCTCCCCTTCCCCCCCCTCGCCTCCCCCTCCTCCCCCTCCTCCCCCCATCATCAGCGCCGCCCACCAGTCGGCGCCTCCCTCCATGTACATCAAGTACAGCACGCTGGCCCGGCTGCAGAACCAGAGCCAGTGCAGGACCCAGCCCGCCGCCGGCCCCGCCCCCCCGGCCCCGCCCTGCCAGTCCGCCAAACCCAACTACAACACCCTCCCCGCCGCCTACAGCTCCTCCCCTCCTCCGCCTCCCTCCCCTCCTCCCCCTCCCCCGCCCGCCGTCCCGGCCCCCGGCTCGGCCATGGCGGTGCTGATGCTCGGGGCGTCCAGCCCCTCCGCTCTCCTGCCGCCTCCCCCCCTGGAGGAGGAGGCGCGGCAGCCCCAGTACCTCCCGCCTCCTCCCCCCGAGAGCCTGGAGGCCAACGGCTTGCCCCCCCCTCCGCCCCCGGAGGCCGCTCACACCGCCTACCCTCCGCTCTCCAACACGGGCCTCCAGCAGTTCCTGTCGCAGAAGTTTCCCAACATGGTGTACGACTTCACCCCGACGACGCTCGACGACGAGTCTCCGCCTCCTCCTCCTCCCGCTGAGCTTTCTCCTCCTGCCTCCCTGCAGTTCCTCCAGCCTCTCTCCCCCTCCGCTCCCCCGCCCGCGCCTCCCAAAACCTTCACCGGCGGTTTCCCCCCTCAAACTGCTCCCAAACCCTCAGGTCCCTCCTCCCTCCCGCTCGCCCTCTCGCCGGTGTCCCCGACCCCGCCCCATAACGCACACGGGCAAATGAAAAAGCAGCAGAGCTTCTCGACGGGACACTCCCCCAATCAGCCGCCTCCCACTCTGCCGAAGCAGCACAGCCTCTCCTCCAAGAACCTCGCTCTCTCTCCCCCCTCCTCCTCCGCCTCTGTCTCCATTGCGGCCGCCACCTCCTCTCTGGTCAAACAGATCGTCAATCAGTTCCCCGGAAACTCCGCCCCTTCCTCTCTCCCCGCCTCCAACTCCACGGAAGGGTCCAAGTTCCCGCCTCCTCAGTCTCCTCCGGCGGTCAAGGCCAAACCCAAGTGGCAGCCGGGGGGCGTCGCAGCGCCTCAGTCCCCAGAGTTCCCCCCGCCGCCTCCGGAGAGCTCGCTGGCGGACTTCCCCCCGCCTCCTCCCTCCTCCTCCAAGGCGGGCTCGCCCATGAAGAAGTCGCCCTCCACCTCCTCCACGGGCTCCACGGGCTCCGCCAAGCGAGGGCCTCCTCCGACCCCGCAGAGAGCCTCCTCCATCCGCTCCAACTCGTCAGGCGAGACGCAGGACGAGCGGCCGAAGAAGGTGGAGAGCCTGGTCAGCAAGTTCGGCCAGCCTCCTCAGACCGGCGGCTCCTCCAGCTCCTCCTCGGCGACCGGTTCTCCTTCGAAGGAGTCCGCCGCGCTTCCCAAACCGGGGAAGCTGAACTTGGCGAACCTCCCGCTGGCGCTGCAGGGGCTGCAGACGGGCCAGCACCGCCAGGGCTCCGACTTCCCCTCCCCTCCTCCCCCGCCTCCCCCCTCCCAGCCTCAGCACCTCGACTCCTCTCCCGACTACTTCCCTCCTCCCCCGAGCGACTTTGAGCTTTTCCCTCCCCCTCCCCACCCGTCTGAGTTCCACCACCCGCCCAGGGTCGCCGTGGTGAACCCCCAGCCTCAGATGCCGCCGCCGCAGCCGTCGGCGACCGTCTCCTCCTCCTCCTCCTCATCGTGGAAACAAAGCTCTCTGAAGAAGGGGGCGGTCCCTCCTCCGGCGCTGGGCCGGCGGAGCAGCAACACGATGCAGTACGACGGTACGGGTTCGATGCCCCTCTCGCCGCCTCCTCTCTCGCAGACCCCTCCTCCCTCCCTGTCCTACTCCTCCTCCTCCTCCTCCTCCTCTCCCGTCCCCCCCACCTCCCCCAAAGCGGCGGTGTCGGGCTCCCTGACGCTGCAGCCCCACTTCCTGGAAGACCTCAACCGCACCCTGAAGAGGAAGTCGGTCACGCGCCACAGCTCGCTCACCTCCTCCCGCCTCATCCCCTCCTCCAAGATGGAGCCCGTGGCCACCATGGACGACATGGCGCTCCTCCCGCCTCCTCCCCCCGAGCTGCTGCTGCAGCAGCAGGGCGCCCGACACTCCCACACTCTCTCTCGCCACCACACACACTCCCACTCCACCAAACACGCCAACATCTCAGGCTATGCAACGCTGCGGCGAGGCCCGCCTCCCGCCCCTCCCAAACGGGACCAAAGCACCAAACTGACCGGTGATTGGTAGGGAGTAAAGACATGGGGGCGGGGCCTAAAGAATTGAACTGACCAATTAGGTCCCATCATTCCCACAGAGAAGAAGTAATCACATTTGTCTGTCTTGTCTCGTCTCTCCTCATGCTAACCCAACCGACCTTGGACTCTGAGCAAGTAGCAAGCCCTCTTCCCTTCTCCTAATCTCAGATTATCATCGTTCCTATTATCCTCATTATTACTATTATTACCAGTACATGTTTAATCCAATGAAATGAGTAAAAATATATATATGTATACAAGCAAGCCAGAAAAAACACCTATCAAGCTTTTTCCACAATGTTTGTGCAGCTTTGCATCGAAAAATATAAATGACAAGACATGAACGACTTGGCAACAGAGACATTTTGCTGCAATATAACTGGTACTGCATGGAGCCATGGAAACGAACGTGGCGTTACCGTAGCAATGGTCTTAGGAGTGAAGGATGAAGGGAAGGAGGGAGGAAAGGAAGGAAGGAAAGGGAGAAGAGAAAGAGTGGGATGATGTGTGTAGAAAATGTATGTTGTGAACTGGGGGATGGGGGAGGGGGAGCGGGGCACGATTAGAGGGAGTATTGCCATTTATTTCAAACTTTTTTGTGTGTTTTTATATAAGATTATTTAATACCTGAAAGATATTGTTATTATTATATTATTATTTTAAGTTTATAAGAAGCGTAGAGAGAGAAGAAGGTTGAATGGACGTGGAACTGTATTCTCAAAGCCTGTCAAACTGCTGATCTGGTTGCTGGACTAGCAAAGCAGGCTGCCACTAACGAGGGGTTGGATCATTTCACCCAATCACGTTCCCTCAAAACCAGAACCTCATGGCTGATTGGTTGGTGAATAATTTGAATTCTAACAGTGGCTGTTCAGGGGGCGTGGCCTAGCTGAATAAAATGAACAAACCAACTTCCTCTGAGCTGCTGCCTCCATCAGACTGACTTCCCAGACTGGAAAACACTGGTGAGAGACACACTGATCCAACAAACACTGTCTGTATCTAGTTACTAGTCAGTCAGTCAGTTAGTAAGTCAGTTAGTCACTCAGTCAGTCAGTTAATAAGTCAGTTAGTCACTCAATCAGTCAGTTAATAAGTCAGTTAGTCACTCAGTCAGTCAGCCTGTTAGTAGCACAGTCACTTTGTCAGCCAGCAACATCAAACTAACTTCCACACGTTCGATCAGGACCAGGCTGTTTGAATGAAGGTTATCCATCGTTAGCCAGTTGATAAATCAGTTATTTAGTCAATCAGTCAGTCACATCACTCCCTCACTCCACTAGTTAGTAATTCAGTCACTTTATCAGTTAGCTAGCTAGTTAGCCAGTCAGTTAGTGAGCTACATCAAACTAGCTTCCCAGATTGGTTAGATTCTGGTTTGGAGCAAATAAAGGTGTCAGTCTGTCAGTTAGTTATTGACTTGGTCAATGAGCTAGCTAGTTAGCCAATGAGAGAGTCAGGGTCATCCCTATGTTCCCTCAGCCCTATGTGTTTAGGCAAGGAGCTCGTATGGTTGAGGTTGAGGTTAGTTTTGCTTGCAGTCGAGTGGCTCCAGGGCAGATGAGGTGGTTGGGTTGAGGCATGAGGTCACGGAGGTTAAGAGGTTAGAGCAAGCTTGCGGTCAAGGTCAGAAGGTAAGTTGGGACAGGGCTGAGGGAACATGGACACGCTCCCAGTGAGTCAGCTAGCCTACAACAGATTAGTTTACCAGACTCTGAATAAATCCAGTCTGTCTCTTAGTAAGTTCATTAGCCAGTTAGCTTTCTGCTTCATCAGTGCAGCGTCTCCAGACTCTTTGGTTAGATAAAAATAATCTTTGTAAAGAAAAAACAATCTGAATCCAGATCAACTGGTAGAGGCTTTCTGAATACATTTCCCGGTCAGAGGTTGAAATGTGCGGCTGAACCTGGGTCAGTTACTACCTGAAATCCTTTCAATGGTTTTTGGCCTCCTGTTTTCATCTCCCTGGGTGTCGCTGGATTTAAATTATCTGCATGACAAGTCGCCAGCAGTGCAACACCACCGATGCCAAAAATTAAATTTTGTTTTCATTGATTAATGTGCACTCATTTGTGTTGTTAAAGTACTTTGATTAATTTTAATGAATTAATACGGTTGTAAATTTGTTCTGATTCGTTTCTAAATCAAATTTGTGTCTTTTGTGAGATTGTTGGATGGGAGAATTCAACTGTGAGACGTAAAACTACAACACAGTACTTCCCATGGCCACCGACCCTGCAGGGAGACTTACAGTGAGTGAGCAGGTAGGGCTGCAGTGTCTTGCTCAGCGGCACTTCAACAGGGCGGTGACCTGTGACCTGTGACCTGTGACCTTTCAGTTTCAGTCACCGTGCCGCTTTGCTGTGGAATTGGACAAGAGGCAAGGAACTGTTGTTCAGTCTTGAAAATCACATGACTGCACGTTTCTGTAGTTGTAAACTCATTGTCAGTCAACATTTTGTGACTGTAGAAGAAAAATCTTCATCTTTAGCGTGTAGATCTGGGTAAAGTGTGAAACTATGAAATGGTAAATGTGTAGGAAGGTTCCAGGTTCTGAAGGTTAAAGGTCAGGAAGGTGTAGAGGTTTCTGAGGCTCCTGCTTCGTGTTCTTATAAAGATCCATATTCACATTTTCTGCCTCCCTGACTCTTGTTTCCCACAGTTCACATCACTGTGACAGGCAAGATCAGTCGATCCCAGAGCAGAGGTTCAGGAGCACAGGGCTTAACACGCTGCCTCGCCTCGTTTGAGTGACACATCTGATGACCAATAATTGGAGCACATCGTTCAGCTCCGTCTCAGGTTTCTAGACCGTCACCTTCCAGGAGGGTTAGCTCGCTACGCTAAGATTTCAAATGTGCTGCGATCTCCAGTGGCACCAACTCATTTGTGGAGGCAACTAAGATCATGAGGAAGGAGGGGGTTTGGTTTGTTAAGTATTACAGATGAAACGCAACAAAAAAGTCCCTGCTCTGTCTTTCTGAGAGATGTTGGGAATCGACTTTCTTGCGTGGCAGCGGGGTGGGGCGGAGTATCCAACCAGAGGAGCCGGGTTCAAACCCCCCCCATCCTGCTGAAGTGTCCTGAGCAACACACTGAATCCCTGCCAGCTCCAGGCCCTTGGGACTCATTTCCCTACAGGCATCGGTAAAGTCTCATGTGTCCCGTCGGTCTGAACGGCCCGACAGTCGAACAGCTGAATCTGTTTCGGCAGTGCCTGGACCCAGGTGGACGAGCAGAGAGGCAGACAGGAGCAGCTGATGCTGAGCACCATGTTGTACCCATCCTGACACACTGCAGTGTTTTCCCACCATGCTTTGTGCAGTTCAGTTTGTAGAGAACTGTGACAGCGGACCCAGGTTCATTTGGTTCTAGACTCTTTTAAAGACGTCATTATGTACAAGAGACATGCACAACCTTGCAGTGTTGCAGTGGAAAACCAACGGGTCCTGATGCTGTTCCACGCCCATAGTAGGTCCAGTATGGGTCCAGCATGGTACTGGTACTGTACCATCACCATATTAGACGCAGTGTGGGTACTGTATAGCACCTGTGCAACGGAAACACCCATTTAGATCAGACTTTTGTCCTCTGGGAGCAGTTTTTCAAAACTTTTAATCTGGATTTTCTAACCCTGTTCTTTGCAATTCAGCATCAGAATGATCTTGCTGATTTTGAGTCTGTTTTTCTAAAAAATTAGATCAATCATGATCAATTTTACAGAATCCAGATTGTCAGTCTTTAGGTAGACCTCTATCCTGCCATCTGTTGGACAAATAATGCTCCAACACTGTTAGGCCAAAAAGTCCTGAGGGAACTATGGAAAAGTCTGATTGGATGGCAACAAATTCCCATTTTTCTGCAAACTGTTTTCTTTCATTAATCCTTTTCAAAATAAAGGTTCATAAGAGCAGCTGGTCCATCAGTTGGTATGAGCCTTTGATCTGAAGGTTTTGCTCATTTTAAAAAACATACACATGGAATACTATTTTATTTTATTAAAGATGTATTTGCTGTATTTCCCCCACATGCTCACCAATCATCACTATTTCCTGCTTACATTTAAAGCTCTTAATTCCTTTCCAGTAGGATTAACCAGATTTTTGGCATTAAAACTCTCCTAATCTCTAAATTAGGATCGGATCATCCAATCTGAATAAGAATTTAATTCATCATTTTCAGATTTCATCCGATCAGATGACTGAAATCCAGTGAGAAAAGTTTAGAAAAACCGGACCCTGATGACAGCAGGTTGAAGTAACATTGTGTTTTCATTGTGAACAGAATACAGTGGAAGTCTGTGTGATGTAAAGATATGGAGAGGATGAAAAGGCAGTGGAGATTTTAATAGATTTCAATAGATTTCAATAGACGCAGAAGACGTATAACCAGTGTAAAGTTTTGGTGAATTCCCCACCGTTTACAGTCTCCTGAGACCCGCAAAGACCGAGACTCACTATGATCCTGAGACACACACACAGCAGATCGCCTCTTCACTGCGCTCAGTGGTAAAATGTCTGCAGTCCAATCATCATCCGTCTGTCTGTCTGTCGTCTGTCTGTCGTCTGTCTGTAGAGTGTACAGATCCGCTGTTCATTATAATGAAGATTTGTGTTTGTTTTCTTTTGCATATTGCACCAAGATGGTTGAAAATCTAGAGCAGGTGTGTGTGTGTGTGTGTGTGTGTGTGTGTGTGTGTGTGTGTGTGTGTGTGTGTGTGTGTGCTGACTGGACTGACAGGACATTCAGGTGGTCGGGTGTGAACGGTGCATAATGAAGGTCAAACTCTGTAACTGACTGGTTCATTAAAGGAGGCGGGTTCAACAGCCAACCTGCTCGCTTTCTATTGGTCACGTCATCTGTCTTTCATTCTGTTCCTGTTCTTTATTCAGCAGCAGTACGATATACAGAGCAATATGACAAATAAAATTATTAAAATATATTCCAGATTAAAGATACAACACTGTTCGGTATAGGAATATATTAATAAATGAAAATAATATAGGTAAGGTTCATTGAAATGTATTACTTAACTAAAGGATCGTTGAAATATAGTAGTAAAATACTAGAATAATATACCATTAATACAACAAATTATGAATTATATTATGATAAATAATAATAAAAGGTAAGGCTCATTGACATGTAGAATTAAAATGAAATAACAGTAAAGGTTAGTGGAGCTGTGCAGATGGATCTCTCTCTTTCTCTCTCTCTCTCTCTCTCTCTCTCTCTGGCGGTGGAGAGACATCAGTGTTGAATGGAGGCTGGTCAGTATCCGGGGCTCTGGTCCATACAGGAAGCAGCATGACGACAGAGAAAGAGAGAGAGAAGAAGAAGAAAATTATGATGATGATGATGAAGAAGACGGCATTGTCTGATTTAAACTAAGTGGAATTGGTCTTCCTGTCACACACACACACATACACACTCGTACATCTCTCTCTCTGTGTGTGTGTGTGTGTGTGTGTGTGTGTGTGTGTGTGTGTGTGTCTCTCTACCAGGACGTTGATCCACTGGGATCCAGTGTAGAGGAACAGAGCCTGTCTGTCTCTCCTCAGCACCATCGCATTCTTCCACCGCAGCTTCCGCATCTGTCTCTCTCCATCTGCTATGTAGATCTGCAGAGAGAGAGAGAGAGAGAGAGAGAGACAGGTAGACAGACAGGGAGATAGAGAGATAGAGGGAGAAGTAGAGAGAGAGAGGTAGAGAGAGAGGGAGACAGGTAGACAGAGAGAGACAGACAGGTAGATAGAGAGGGAGAAGTAGACAGAGAGAGAGGGGGAGAGGTAGAGAGAGACAGACAGGTAGATAGAGAGAGAGGGAGAAGTAGAGAGAGAGCGAGAGAGAGAGGTAGAGAGAGACAGGTAGATAGAGAGGGAGAAGTAGACCGAGAGAAAGAGGGAGAGAGGTAGACAGAGAGAGACAGACAGGTAGAGAGAGAGGGAGAAGTAGAGAGAGAGAGTGAGACAGGTAGACAGAGAGAGACAGACAGACGGGTAGATAGAGATAGAGGGAGAAGTAGACAGAGGGAGAGGTAGAGAGAGAGAGACAGACAGGTAGATAGAGATAGAGAGGGAGAGGTAGAGAGAGTGAGACAGGTAGACAGAGAGAGAGAGACAGACAGACAGGTAGATAGAGATAGAGAGGGAGAAGTAGAGAGATAGAGGTAGAGAGAGAGAGACAGACAGGTAGATAGAGAGGGAGAGGTAGAGAGAGAGACAGGTAGATAGAGAGGGAGAGGTAGAGAGAGAGAGAGACAGGTAGATAGAGAGGGAGAGGTAGAGAGAGAGAGAGAGACAGGTAGATAGAGAGGGAGAGGTAGAGAGAGAGACAGACAGGTAGATAGAGAGGGAGAGGTAGAGAGATAGAGGTAGAGAGAGAGAGACAGACAGGTAGATAGAGAGGGAGAGGTAGAGAGAGAGACAGGTAGATAGAGAGGGAGAGGTAGAGAGAGAGACAGGTAGATAGAGAGGGAGAGGTAGAGAGAGAGACAGGTAGATAGAGAGGGAGAGGTAGAGAGAGAGAGACAGGTAGACAGAGGGAGACAGACAGGTAGATAGAGAGGGAGAGGTAGACAGAGAGAGACAGACAGACAGAGCGAGAGAGAGAGAGAGAGAGAGGTAAAGGGAGTTTCTTAGTCCAGCTCATCTCCACAGTCCTGATGTCTGAACCAGACCAGCTGGGTGTGTTGGTCCAGAACCGACAGAGAGTCCTAAACTCGTTCCTCTTTGCTGTTATTTGGTTAAAAACGAGCCGCCGTGACAGAACAAATCACTGTGAACATGTTGTCATTTCCTCTCTTTGGGTCGGACTTTATCCAGATAGTTTTCACAGCAGGTAAGATACTGAACAGAACAGAGCTGAAGACTTTCTCTACCTTTTCCAAGAGTTTTGTCAGCTGAGATCGAGTCGAGTCGCTCCTGTCAGAACGATCCGACTTGGCAAAAAGTTTGTAGAATAAATGACGGACCGAACCATGTTGGTGTGAGAGCACCCTGAGTTTATCTGAGTTTATCTGAGTTTATCTGAGTTTATCTGAGTTTATCTGAGTTTATCTTAGCTTTTTGTTTAGTTTAGCTTAGTTTATTTTTAGCTTAGCTTATTTAGTTTTGTTTGCTTTATTTTACTTTAGATTAGCTTATCTTAATTTAACTTACCTTAACATAGATTGCTTTAGTTCAGTTAAGGTAGTTTATTTTACTTTAAGTTAGCTTATCTGAGCGTTATTTAGTATAGCTAGTTTAATTTGCTTTAGCCTACTTTAAATTAGCTTAGCTTAATTAAACCTGCAACAAGATTTCAGACCCTGTACCCAGTCCTGAAGCTAACGTGGAGATTTAACTGAGACGTGATGATGTAAACAAACAGATGAAGCGAGCGAGGAAACGTGTTCAGCTAGTGAACTTGCTACCTGCCTCTTCACTTGTCACTGTGGGTCATGTGACCTTCAGCGGGAGAAAGATCTGGCAAAGTGAGACTGGTAACCGGAGATATTTCTCCGTAGGAACGTTTATTTTAGCCGTTAGTCTTTATGCACGGTTTGTCCTTAAGGGCTTCCGTAGCCCAGTAGCTTTGCTGTGTGTTTACTAAATGTGTTGCGGTTTCTGTCGCCCTCTGGTGGTCAGAAAAAATCACTTAGTGTAGCTTATTTTAGCTTATTTTAGCTAGTTTAGTGTACTTTGC
>NC_136006.1:1962050-2017050 GCF_048128805.1 Centroberyx gerrardi | reverse complement strand
AAACCTCCATCTTAACGAGTCATTCAGTCTCATATTCAGCCTTTCATGTTTTTATTAAACCAAGAGAAACATTCTGCAGTGAGGAGAGATACCTCCACTTGTCTCTAATGCAGCTTCAAATGAATCAGTGTGTTGAAACCAGTCAGAATAAAGCAGATATCACTGCACCGCTGTCAAGAAAATGAACTTGATTCTACTAAATTCTTCAAACAAGTGAAATGATCTAACGCCACTGGCAGATTTTTTCACTTATTTTAAGAAAATGACGGTTTCAGGACTCGATAAGAGACTAAACGACTTGTTAAGATGGAGGTTTTTTTGCAGTGCACATCAATCACTTGTTCCTACAGTCACATGCATTACAAGCTGCTGTGTTTCTTACCTCTGTTTTATTCCTTCCTCTCTGTGTCTAAGTCTTCCTCCTGCAGTAGAAGCTCCTGTAGATCCTCTCTCTCTCTCTCCTCCTCTCTCTCTCTCTCTCTCCTCCTCTCTCTCTCTCTCCTCTCCTTTCAGCCTTGGTTCAGGTCCAGGAGAGCTGGATCTCAATCTGCTGGGCTTGCACACGCTGAGTCCGACTTCATCTCAATAAACCCTGGAGATGCAATGCGATCTCTGGCAGCGCTCTGCGGGAATAATCAGATAATTAGCTGAACGCCGAGCCAGACAGAAGCCCTGATGATTGGGCCTTTCTCTGGAGTATTGAACGGTAAACTGCAGAGTCAGTCACACTCTGAGGCTGCTGGAAGTTCCTGTGTGAGGACCAGGGCAGTGAAGGCATCGTATTATATCACCATTTACATTTTAGGCATTTACCCTCAGTTTCCCCACAGAGATCTTTCCGGTTTCATCTAATCAATTTAGCTGAAGCTCTTATCCAGTAGAAAGAAAAGTTTCCATTTCAATCATCAGCATTACAAGCAACCAACAGTAAGAAGGTCAAAGGTCAGAGCCACTTCCAAATCAGTAGCGGTACTAAAATTATACTTTTTTCGATAGATGAAAGGATGTTTTACCATCAACCCGGTGTCTTTTCAGTCGTTCCTCTGGATGTCGGCTTTCAAGATTTAGCGAGTTCCTCAGGCTTTGACTCTCAGCCTCCGAAGCTGTAGGAAGCCGTGAAGCTCGTTGATCCCCGGAGTCAGAGGGCTTCAGAGTTTTGTTTTCTTCTTCTGAGAGCTTCTTCCTGTCAGTCTTTCCTCTGGATGTTTCTCTCCTGGTTTTTCCGAGCTGGACTGCCGGAGCAAAGTCGAAAATACAAAACTACCGGCTGGGAAATTCTGCGACTTTGACTGAAACGCGGCATATAGAGGACGATTTGCATAACATAAAGACAAAAGGATTGCAGTAAAAAAAAATCACGTTTTTTTATTTTTTATTATTGATTTTCACGTCCCCAGGTCCATTTATGCAACTTCTGATTGAAAAATTGTTGATTTTTTTTTTTCCTTTTAATCTCCCACTTGTACTGTTTCTGCATACAATAAATAGTCCTGTCCTGCAAAAATGTTGTCAATTTACAAAATGTATTTGCTGTTACTGTAAATGTCTCTGTCTGTTTAAAATAAACAAACATTAAATGACAGGAAGTTTCATCACCTGGATCTCATAAAGAAGATGGAGGAATGAAAGATGATGTCACATTTTCAGCAGTTTTTAATTGTTTTCTTCTTTATGGCGAGGGTTGTTTAGCTAAACTCGTCAACCCTGTTGCTTTAATGAATCATAAAGTAGAAACTTATTACATTTCCAAACATAATAATAAAATATATTAAATTAATAAAGACGTGGGCACCATGTGGCTCTCAACACAAGGGGAATAACTGAAGACCGTCGGCCCGTCACCAACAGTCATAACGTCTGTGTTCAAAATGTGTGGAGTTTGAAAAACACAGTGCCTCAGATGGGAAAACATTTGTTTCTGGAGGTTGAATATGTCCTGAATAAAATAAAATGTTGAAAAAGCAGAAAATTGTAAGTACATTTTTGAGAAGTTGCAAAGTGCAAATTGTCCTCTATTGGAACGACTCATCAGCTGGTGAGGTGTTGGTCTGGAGAGGATGAAAATACAGATGGACGAGCCATTTTGTTTTCTTCTGTGACATTACATTTATTTAAATGACGTGTTGATATTTTCTGTGTTGTGGTGGGAAACACTCGGGTCGTTTAACATGAACATTTTTAAACATAAAGTGCAGCAGGAGAAACGAAAGTGAAGCGCTGTAACAAACATACATAAATATGACCGGATTATAAAATGAATACCAGTCAGATTCATCGCTAGGCAACCGAGCAGCTGAGAGGAAGGCTAATATACAGTAGGTAGTAATATAGGTAATATAATATAATATATACAGGTAGTACATCGCTTTTGAATGGGCTTTTCAAAAAAATGCCGACCTGATCTCACACAAATACATGACATGAACACGACTTGTTGACACCAAATTAGGTGTCTGTGGTGCATAAAGTGTTAAGTTTCTGTTTTCCCAGCATGAAGCGGTTCCCTGAAGGAGACACGACTGTAACCAGGCAGCAGCTCAGTGACAGGCAGGTGTCGAGGTCGGGTGGAGGATGGAGGATGAGAGACCGGAGTTCAGTTCCCAGCTTGTACCAAGGAAATTTCAGTCAAATTTACATTTTTAGCTAAAGTTTTTCTTATTTAACCGAAAGCCTTCCACTGACCTGAACCAAGTTGTTTTACTTTCCTAAACTGAACCGTTAGTCCACCTGCAGCTGAACATTTTGTGGTGGAGGAACGTAAAACTTGTGTCCACAGCAGGTAAATCTGAGTTTCAGAGTTTTTGCTCATTTCACGACTTTTTATGAAATCATGTTGAAAAATAAAATCTGTGCTGAACGGACACACAGCAGATTTACTGTGTTTTGTTCCAGGGGTTAAAACACTTCATCAGCTTTGTGAGTATTGATCTGTCAGTTACTTTTTAATATTGATATTTGCTGACAAAATGCTAATCATCTGGAACTGCTCAGCACTGATGAGCGACTTCCTCTTACACTCGACCTCCTGACTGTTGCACATTCAAATTATTATTTTCATAGTGTTGCACTGAACAGTTACTATAGCTGTTACTGTTCATATATTTAACTAATCACTTCAAACAGCCAGATATGTAGCTCGCTAACTGTTGTAGTCCTCTTTTGTCTTCTAGCATTTCACGAGCAACAATCGATCTAAAAAGTAACTGAAAGATGAAAATTCACAGATATGTTAATTGAAGTTTTGTATCTCATTGAACAAAATATAGCTAGTAAGACTTTATTTTTGGCGTTTTTTTTCAAATCCCGTTCATATTTTCCATCAGGATTTTGGGCGACAGACCAGATGCTTTACAGCCTGAAACTACATCAGACTGAACTCTCTGTAGGAGTTTAACACAGCTTTGCTCTCATTGGTCCTAATAGCTGTAACAGTTTAAAAAAGAACTAGAGCCATTGTTTAAAGAAACATCCTCAGTCTTCAGGGGTTAAAGGTCAGGGGTCACGGGGTCGGTTTCAGGTGGATTCAGACCCAGCAGCTGTAACAGAGTGAAGTAAGAGCAGACCCAGGGTCTGGAGACTTCCTGAGTCTTCTCCAGACCTCCGGCCTCCAGCAGGAGACTCCGGTTAAAGGACAACTGCTGCTGCAGCAACGCCCTCTGTCTGGAGGGGGGGGGGGAGAGAGAGAGAGAGAGAGAGAAAAAGAGAGAAGCTGCCATAAAGTGAGCAATTATTTCTTCCTCCAGCAGAGTTGGACGGGGGTTTTGTTTTCATTTCTCAAAAAGTTATCAATGAATTTGCACAAAACTTTGGTCAAGGGACAAGAAGTGATTAACTTGTCACACCAATTGGCCAAAGGGGCGTGGCCAAGGGGGGGCGTGGCTTCTCATAAAAAAGTTGATGACTGTTTGATGTTTTGTGATTGTCCTATTTGTCTTGTCTGGACACTGGACAGATGAAGTCACGGAACATAAAGTAATTTGAATTTGAAAGAGGCATGTAACATACGAACAGATTCACATAACACCGTCAGACTCTGCGGCCAATCAGCAGACAGAAGAAGAGGCAAACCCTCCATTACTGGACCAATCAGACAACATGGAGGCTGGAGAGCTCATCTCCTGTTTTAGACAGAACCGACCTGCTAATAACTATATTCTGTATTTGATTCTGATCTTATCTTTTTCTTCTACTGTTTCTATTTGTTTTTGGGGGGTTTTATATACTGTTTTATATATATACTGTTTTTATTGGTTTATATTGTGTTTGTCTTTTAACAAAATACACAAGCAACCAATAAGCTAAATTCCTTGTATGTGCAAATATACTTGGCCAATAAAATGATTCTGATTCTGATTCTGATCTCTCCTTGGTCCAGTGGCAGAAGAGCAGCGCTGATGGAAACTGAACAGACAGAGAGCTGATTGGTCAGGTGGTGTCGACATAATCAGATAAAATTATTAAAGTGTGTAGAATGTGAACAGGCAGATCTCATGTCCAATTCAGGTCCAGTCGGGAAAATGGGAAACAAGTTGGTGGAAGATGGAAGAAATTATTAACTTTTGGTGAAAATCCGACATGTCACACACACACACACACACACACACACACACACACACACACACACACACACACAGGTACCTCTGCAGCAGCTGGGCCTGCAGTCTGGCCTGTTCGGCGGCCCGCAGGACGGCCTCCTCCTCCCTCCTCCTCCGCTCCTCCTCCCTCCTCCTCCTCTCCTCCTCCTCCTCCTCCCGCCTGCGGAGGAACTCCACCCTCTCTCCCTCCTCCATCTCCTGCAGCCTCCTGCTCTCCTCCTCTCTCCTCCTCTCCTCCTCCAGACGCAGACGCTCCCGTTCAGCTGGAAGAGGCAGAATGAGACGGGAAGTTACTGCTGAGAGCAAACTGCCTGCTGCAGCCGGGAGGAGCAGCGGGGCAACTGAGGAGCAGCGGGGCAACTGAGGTGGAGCGGGGCAACGTGAGGTGGAGCGGGGCGACGTGAGGAGCAGCGGGGCGACGTGAGGTGGAGCGGGGCGACGTGAGGAGCAGCGGGGCGACGTGAGGTGGAGCGGGGCGACGTGAGGAGCAGCGGGGCGACGTGAGGTGGAGCGGGGCGACGTGAGGTGCAGCGGGGCGACGTGAGGTGGAGCGGGGCGACGTGAGGAGCAGCGGGGCGACGTGAGGTGGAGCGGGGCGACGTGAGGAGCAGCGGGGCGACGTGAGGTGGAGCGGGGCGACGTGAGGAGCAGCGGGGCGACGTGAGGTGCAGCGGGGCGACGTGAGGAGCAGCGGGGCGACGTGAGGTGGAGCGGGGCGACGTGAGGAGCAGCGGGGCGACGTGAGGAGCAGCGGGGCGACGTGAGGTGGAGCGGGGCGACGTGAGGAGCAGCGGGGCGACGTGAGGTGGAGCGGGGCGACGTGAGGAGCAGCGGGGCGACGTGAGGTGGAGCGGGGCGACGTGAGGTGCAGCGGGGCGACGTGAGGAGCAGCGGGGCGACGTGAGGCGGAGCGGGGCGACGTGAGGAGCAGCGGGGCGACGTGAGGTGGAGCGGGGCGACGTGAGGAGCAGCGGGGCGACGTGAGGTGGAGCGGGGCGACGTGAGGAGCAGCGGGGCGACGTGAGGAGCAGCGGGGCGACGTGAGGTGGAGCGGGGCGACGTGAGGTGGAGCGGGGCGACGTGAGGAGCAGCGGGGCGACGTGAGGTGGAGCGGGGCGACGTGAGGAGCAGCGGGGCGACGTGAGGTGGAGCGGGGCGACGTGAGGAGCAGCGGGGCGACGTGAGGTGGAGCGGGGCGACGTGAGGAGCAGCGGGGCGACGTGAGGAGCAGCGGGGCGACGTGAGGAGCAGCGGGGCGACGTGAGGAGGAGCGGGGCGACGTGAGGAGCAGCGGGGCGACGTGAGGTGAAGGGGGGCGACGTGAGGAGCAGCGGGGCGACGTGAGGTGGAGCGGGGCGACGTGAGGTGGAGCGGGGCGACGTGAGGAGCAGCGGGGCGACGTGAGGTGGAGCGGGGCGACGTGAGGTGGAGCGGGGCGACGTGAGGAGCAGCGGGGCGACGTGAGGTGGAGCGGGGCGACGTGAGGTGGAGGGGGGCGACGTGAGGAGCAGCGGGGCGACGTGAGGTGGAGCGGGGCGACGTGAGGAGCAGCGGGGCGACGTGAGGTGGAGCGGGGCGACGTGAGGTGGAGCGGGGCGACGTGAGGAGCAGCGGGGCGACGTGAGGAGCAGCGGGGCGACGTGAGGTGGAGCGGGGCGACGTGAGGAGCAGCGGGGCAACGTGAGGAGCAGCGGGGCAACGTGAGGTGGAGCGGGGCAACGTGAGGAGCAGCGGGGCAACGTGAGGTGGAGCGGGGCAACGTGAGGAGCAGCGGGGCAACGTGAGGAGCAGCGGGGCAACGTGAGGAGCAGCGGGGCAACGTGAGGTGGAGCGGGGCAACGTGAGGAGCAGCGGGGCAACGTGAGGTGGAGCGGGGCAACGTGAGGTGGAGCGGGGCAACGTGAGGAGCAGCGGGGCAACGTGAGATGGAGCGGGGCAACGTGAGGAGCAGCGGGGCAACGTGAGGAGCAGCGGGGCAACGTGAGGAGCAGCGGGGCAACGTGAGGTGGAGCGGGGCAACGTGAGGTGGAGCGGGGCAACGTGAGGTGGAGCGGGGCAACGTGAGGAGCAGCGGGGCAACGTGAGGTGGAGCGGGGCAACGTGAGGAGCAGCGGGGCAACGTGAGGAGCAGCGGGGCAACGTGAGGAGCAGCGGGGCAATGTGAGATGGAGCGCTCAAGAGTGCAGTGGTGGAATCAATAGTTTGACAATGCAATCAAAAGGGCAATGGTGTGATCAAACATGTGATGGTGCAATCAAATGTGTTCATACGTAGTTTTTTATGCCACCTGTGCATTGTATATTGTATAGATTTTCTTTTCCAAATTGCACAAAATAAAAAATGTGATGGTGGAACCAAAAGTGTGATGGTTCAATAGAAGTATGTTTGTGCAAATTTGTGGCATGGTGCTCTCAGAAGTATTATGTGCAATCCAAAGTGCAATGCTGCAACTGGTATTGCAATGGGGCAAAAATGTGATGATGCAATCGACAGTGAAAAGCGCAATGATGGAGGAATTCTGTTCTGTCTAGCTTTGTTGTCAGGATTCACATTCTCCTCTCCTCTCTCCTCCTTTCCTCCTCCTCTCTCCTCTCCTCTCCCCATCCTCCTCACTTTGTCTTCCTCCCTTCCTCTCCTCTCTATCCTCTCCTCCTCACCTTCCTCCTCTCCTCCTCCTCTCTCCTAAGCAGTCTCTCCATCTGCCTCTTCCTCTCCTCCTCACCCTTCCTCCTCTCCTCTCTTCTCTCCTCCTCACCCATCCTCCTCTCTTCTCCTCTCCTCCTCACCCTTCCTCCTCCCCTCCTCCTCTCTCCTCCTCACCCTTCCTCCTCTCCTCCTCCTCTCTCCTCCTCACCCTTCCTCCTCTCCTCTCTTCTCTCCTCCTCACCCATCCTCCTCTCTTCTCCTCTCCTCCTCACCCTTCCTCCTCCCCTCCTCCTCTCTCCTCCTCACCCTTCCTCCTCTCCTCCTCCTCTCTCCTCCTCACCCTTCCTCCTCTCCCCCTCCTCCTCTCTCCTCCTCAGCAGTCTCTCCATCTGCCTCTTCTTCTCCTCCTGCCTCCTCCTCTCTCTCTCTCTCTCCTCCTGGTCCCGTCTCGCTCGCTCCTCTTCCTCCTCCTCCCTCCTCCTCCTCTCCTCCTCCTCCGCCAGCCTCTTCAGTCTGGAGGGAGAAAAGGAAGATTCATGAACTGACAGAGTACGGAAGCCCATTGAGGACATACAGTATATTCATCAATTTTATTGATTTACTTTCATTTTCTTTGTTTTCTTGTGATATCGAGTTATTTATGTCATTATCTCATTTTGTTTTCTCAAGATAATGAGATAATTTTCTGCTTGGAACCAACATCCTAAAAGAAAACAGATTATTCCAAACCAAGATGTCAGAGGTGGAGACTCGAGTCACATGACTTGGACTCGAGTCACAGTCTTAACTGCTTGAGACTTGACTTGATGCATGAAGAGAAGACTTGAGACTTGACTTGACTTGGGTTCTGGTGACTTGGGACTTGACTCTGACTTGTACTTTGATGACTTGAAAAGGTTTCTAAAGTCTTGACTTGAGATCTTGTGTTTGTGTAAATGACTTAGATTGAAAGTGATGAGATTTGTTCCAGCGGACGACTGAATTTAAATTCTGTTTTCTGAATTTGTATGGAATGATTGAATTTATTGAAGTTGAAACTGATTATAGAAATCAAACTCATGATGCTCTTACCAAGTTTTTATCCTATTAAAACCATATTGCATTGAAAATATTTAGTTTTCTTTAAGATATTAAATTGATACTGGACTCTTGATTTGTTCTGACTTGACTTGCTGTTCTACATTTAGACTTGAGACTTGACTTGAGACTCGAGTGAAGCTGACTTGGTCACACCTCTGCCAAATGCTGAAGTCAGCCTTCCTGTTAGTGTTCGCAGTTGGAAATAAGTTGCAGTTGGAACAATATAAATTAATTCATTATATTATAATTATCTCATTATCTGGAGATAATGAGATAATGATGTCATTATCTCTTAAATCTACATAAGGTTTGTGTGGATCATGTTGACAGTGATCTTCTGTTCTGACATCACTGTGGTTTATTCGTGAATATTTCACCTACAGGTCAAACAGCCAATCAGAGCCGTGCTGACCTGAGCCGCTCGGCCCGCTGCTTCCTCTCCTCCTCCAGCTCGCTCCTCATCCTCTCCTCCCTCTGCTCCGCCTCCTCCTGCCTGCGCTCCTCCTCCTCCCTCTGCCTCCTCCTCCTCTCCACCTCCTGCCGCCGCCGCTCCGCCCGCAGCGCCCCCTGCTGCTGAGGAGGAGCTGCAGCCTGACACACACACACACACACACACAGACAGACAGACAGACAGACACACAGAGGCAGACACACACACACACACACACACACACACACACACACACAGGCAGACACACACACACACACAACAATAAATGAATGTAAAATAAAATAAAAAAAACAAAAACAAGGAAAACAACAAATTTAAATGCCAAAAATTTACAACAATATAAACATAAAAATGGAAATAAATAGATAGAAAAATAAAACCTAAACCCTAATAAAAATGGATAAGATAAAACAAATATAATTATCTATACAAATAATAAACAATACAAATCTGAATCTATTTTGTCCTGCTGACCTCTGGCTTCCTCGGGTTCAACATCAGCCGCTCCTCTGTTACCATGACGACCGAGCACGACGACGACGACAGGCGGTCACGTGACGGCGACGCTGGCCCCGCCCCACCGGCTGGCTCCGCCCCACCGGCTGGCCCCGCCCCACCGGCTGGCCCCGCCCCACCGGCTGGCCCCGCCCCCTCACAGGAAGCAGCGCTCCACCTCTGTGAGCTCCTCTGATTGGACGGAGATGCGGCGTCAGCGGACCGGAGCGAGCTCGGTGATTGGACGCTGCTGCGGTTGTCTTCAGCGATTGGGAGGATGTGACTGGTGGAAAGTTGATCTGGATTTGTGTCTGAGTCTGAGTCTAGATCTGCATCTGTATTCAGATTTAGATTTGTGTCTCTCTGGGCTGCAGAGCGGCTGATGGGGGAGTTTAGGTTTAGGTTTTGGTTTAGGTGAGACTCCTCTTTCTCCATTTTCAGGTTTATCTCCGCTTCCTCTTTCTCAAGGAAGTCCTTAGGTTTTCCTAGGAGAGAAGGAAGAGAAGAGAAGAGAAGAGAAGAGAAGAGAAGAGAAGAGAAGAGAAGAGAGGTCAATTCAGTAACGTTCTCAGTAAAAGAGAATAGTGTGATAAGGTGGATTAGGTTTCTGTCAATCAGCAGCTCTACCAGGATTTTCCCATTTATCTTATAGGTGTGATATAGGCCAGTGGTTCTCAACGTGGGGTCCGGGGACCACCAGGGGTCCTTGAGGTGGTTCCAGGGGGTTCCCAGCAAATATGGTGAAGTGTTAAACTTCAGCATTACTTCATTTACAAGAAGTTAACACAATTAGAGAATGTAGAAGAATGACTGTTTTGATCATAGTTTCACTGTTATCTCTCTGCCTACAATACAGACAGTCATGGAATTCTGGACTAAATCATATCTATAACAATAAAAATATTCTCAGATTTGCGTCCGAGAGACAAAATCTGTTTAAATGGGGGTCCGTGGCTCTAATGTGTACTGAATTAGGGGTCCTTGATATGAAAAACGTTGAGAATCACTGATATAGGCTAGAGTTGGTGACACAACATCACACTCTTCCCATTGAATAACAAAGCAGAGTCTCAAACATAATGGAGATGCTGGGGATTGAACCCAGGACACGCTCTACCACTGAGCTACATCCTCTACACAATGTTTGCAAAGTTCAAAAACCTCATTTTTTTGTTTCAGCTGTCCGTCTCTACTCCAAAACACTCTGAGTTGTAGCTTGAGAAGAGTCAGCTCAGTTAACCTGAACAAACTGTTAGCTAGCTAACTAGCCAGCAAACACACTGATGTTAAAGTGAACATGCTAACGCTAGCTGCTACTAGATACGTTAGCTAGTGTGCTAATCAGATGTGTTAACAACAAGACAGTGATGGTTATAGTTAGCTATACTAATGTCTCAAAATGAATGTGGTAATGATTTATTGGTGTTAAAGTGATACATGTACCTTTATCATCAGGTTCAGATATTATAGACTTGCGTTACTTCTCGCTCTTGCCTTAATTGCTCCTTTAATTTCTTACCTTGCTTTCATTGATGTATGACTGATGTATGTATATAGGATCTATATAAGCAAATGCCATTTGTGACAATTATTAGTTGATAATTTCAAAATAAAAGTCCTCTTGTAAAATGCCAAGTGTCATCACTGAACGTCAAGTAAAGTGTTGATTATGTCTGTCAGGATTTATCGCTCACCAACAACAAACTCTCTCTGTCTCCTCCCTCCTCTCCTCCTCCGCTCTCTCTCTCCTCTCTCCTCCTTCATCTTCACTTCTCCTCTTTCTGCTCCTTTTTCCTTCATCTTTTTCTTTTTCTGAAAGACAGCGATGACAGCAGCTGTGAAGCTCAATTCAGTCCCATGACATGACAGTTTTTCAAACGTGTTTATAATGTATTTTTCATAAATTTTGTAAGCATATTTCATAGTATGTTAGTATTTATTTCCTAAACATTTTAAGTGTAGGTTTCAAACCCTTTGTAAGCATTATATTCATGTCCAGTAGCTTACTGCAACCATGACTCACCATCACTCGAATGTAGGAATCAATCAATCAATCAATCAATCATTCAGCGCTCACCACAGCTGGGGCAGCAGAACTGTCCTGAGTCTCTGCTGCTTCTCTGTTGGCTCTCTCCTCGTGCTTCTGGCTCCTGATTGGTTGATCATCACTTCCTGCTTCCTGTCTCTGTCTGTCTCTTCCTCCCTTCCTCTTCTTCTTCTCCTTCTGTTCATCTGTGCTTTCACTCGTTTTCTTCACCCGTTCTTTCCTAAATATAAAAGGAGGGTGAAAGAAAGTCTGTGGTTGTCCAGTCAAAGCATGGGTTTATGAATGTAAGTGTGTGTGTGTGCGTGTGTCTGTGTGTGTGTGTGTGTGCGTGCGTGTGTCTGTGTGTCTGTGTGTGTGTGTGTGTGTGTGTGTGTGCAATCTTTTAAAAGAACTTTATTCATACCGCACTTTTCAAAACAAAGTTGCAAAGTGTTTTACAGAACAAGATAATAAAACAGAGAAAATCAAAGGCAGAAAAAAATCTGTCAAACAGCAGAACAGAATAAAGCAGAGACAATACAACAGGAAATAAAAACCATAATAGTTGAGTAAAATAACAGAAAGTAAAGAAGGTTTTAAGCAGGGATTTAAAAGCCTTTTTGTTGGTCAATGGATCAAAATATCTAAAAGTTTATTGACCACAGGGCCTATATATTTTAACCCTTTAATAGTGTGTGTTGAAGTGTTTGCATGTGTACTGTGAACTCGCCCTCTGGGTGCTGCAGCTCCCTCAGCCTCCTTCCTCTCCTCCCTCTCCTTCCTCTCCTCCCTCTCCTCCCTCTCCTCCCTCTCCTCCCTCTCCTTCCTCTCCTTCCTCTCCTCCCTCTCCTTCCTCTCCTCCCTCTCCTTCCTCTCCTCCCTCCTCCTCCTCCTCTCCTCCACAGCGCCCCCTGCTGCTGCAGCGGTGTTGCTGCTCTGCAGGCCGGGCGGCGGCTGCTTCTCTCTGGACAGACAGACAGACAGGAAGCGGCAGGTCAGAGGTCAGAGGTCACTTCATGTGTTTCATATTTCCAATCTGAAAATCATCACTCAGTGGAGTTCTGTTGATCTGTTGCATCGTCCTTTTTATCAGAAATCTGGTGAGATTCTGTCCTGCAAACTGAATAAAATCATAAAATAACTTGTTTACATCAAAGAACTAAAATTATTCAAGAGTAACTAAACCTCAAACCTAAATCTGTGTAAAGCCTGACATCATGCTGCTGAAATGGCCATCTGCTATTGGCTGATCTTTGCTGCCAGGTGATGATGTCACCACCTGTTGTAGCCTACTCTAGAAGATGACATCACCTGGTACCAAAGATCAGACAACCATCATGTTTAAAGACTAATGTTTAAAAAGTAAGGATTTAAATTAAAATATAAGGTTAAAGATAGAGTTTATGTGATGCAAATGATGACAGAATTCACACTTTCACTCTTAACACAAATTATTCTATATATAGTTCCAATAAATGGTTCTTCAGTGTTGTACCAAAGCAGAACCCTTTTTGCTGTAAAGAACCTTTTAAGAATGCATGAAATGTTCCAGATCAGCTCTATTATAAACACTTTTAAAGAACCAGCTGTGTTTTTTATTCTTGTTTACCAGGTGTTGTTTTTTATTTTAACATATCAGAGTTTTTTTTGAGTCATTTAGATGGAACCATTGCTAGAGAACCATTGAACAAGCCTCCTTTTGACCCTATTCACATGGCGGCCATTTTGAACATTTGAGGAGGGAAACTACCTGGAACAGCAAGTCCAGTCTGCTCTGCTGCTGTAAACCAAGATGATCATACAACACATTTCACAGATTCACACTGAAAAACACATTACAACCAAATGGATCTGAAGAATCCAGAGGATATCGGTTCATATTTTAATATATTTGGTCCATTATCTCCAGCTACCAGAGTCTAGCCTAGCTAGCTAGCTAGTAGCTTAGGCTACTAGCTAGTAAGAGCTAGCTAACTTCCTGGTAAATTCAATAAATTAAGTAGATGTTGCAATTGTTGTTCCCGAGATTATTGCAAATTTGATATCTGTTAGTGTTGAAGTAACACTGTTTATATTTATGCCAATCTTCCAGATAGAGTTGTACCCCGAGTGTTCAAAATGGCCGCCGTGTGACAGACTTACAGACGTCTGTGTTTACAGATTTACATACAGTGAGTTCAAATGAGTTAAAGTGAACTGACACCGACTCTGGTGGAAGAGATCCAGATGAATGAGCAGCCTGTCTTCTATTGGCTGGCTGAGCTGAAGCCTCTTCCTCCTCCTCCTCCTCCTCCTCTTCCTCAGCTTCGCCTTCTCCTGCCTCCTCCTTCCCTCCTCTCTCCCTCTGAGGACGCCTCCTAGCATCCTTTTTAGCATCCTTCCTCGGTTCTTTCCTCGTTTCCTTCACTGTCTCTGAGCTCGGTTCCTTCCTGGCTGCTGGAGCTGCAGCTGAAGAGTTTTGTTGACAAAATGATTAACAGAAATAAATTAAAACAAATGACAGAACATTTTAAAGAGGAGAAGATAACTTCAGTCCTGGTTGATGAAATGATCAAACTTTTACAGACCTGAACTCTGGATTTTAAAGATAATGATGAACTTCAGGTAATGAGTTGCTTCAGTTCTCTCTCTCTCTCTCTCTCTCTCTCTCTCTCTCTCTCTCTCTCTCTCTCTCTCTCTCTCTCTCTCTGTCTCTCTCTCTCTCTCTGTCTCTCTCTCTCTCTCTCTCTCTCTCTCTCTTCTAGTCAACATTAGCATGTTAGCAATCCATGGCAGCAAGGAGACAGAGAAGCTGCTTTGGTTCTTGCTGTAAAACCTCTCAGCTCAGTGACTTGCTGTATTGATTGATTGACTGATTAATTGATTTGAATGGGAGTGTGGTTCTGTGGGTTTACCTGGGTCAGAGCTGCTGGCTGGTCCTGGATCAGTTCCTGCAGCTCTGTGCAGATCTGGGTTCTGTTTGGGACCAGAGTTACAGATGCTCAGGATCAGGAATAAAGAAATGCCAGTGTTCATTTCACACTATTTTAAAGGGAAATAAGGAAATGGGGGGTTGAATTGTGGTTGAATTTTGTGATATTACAATATTTGCTTGTACAACTACTGTAGTTTATAAAAAAAAAAAAAAATCAGCAATTAAAAACAAGTAAAAATAGTGCATTTATATGTTTTTTACAAGCTAGGTCGAGTACACCAAGCACAAAATGAGCTAAATAAAAACCAACTTTAATATTCCAGGTAGCCACGCAAAACACATTTTTTCCAACTCAACATGCAGATCAGATTCCAAATTTAACCTGCTGCTTCTTAGCAAAAGCAACTGGTAAGTTACAGAGGCTTTTTATATATCGTTTGTAATTTCCATTTTATGGGCTATGTTATATGAAAAAACAGCTATTTTTGTAGTATTTTGTAAATATTTAATAATGTATATATGCATATATATAACCTGTATCTGTAAATTGGCTATTTTGGCTAAGTATTTGTATTTGTGTGCATATTCAAGCATAACATTCAAACTTAATTCTGACCAATCAGCAGCTGCGGCACGGCGCCTGCTGACACTCCATCAGACTTCAACTTTTCAAATTTCATAGAAAATTCATTCAATTGAATTAAACAAGAAGTGAGCCCAACGCTGATAGACAATATATTGATTGAACTGTATTGAGCCAGTGTGACTGACCTGTCCAGAGCTGGAGCTCCGCCCCTCTGCCTCAGCCGGACCAGACGTGTCACTTCCTGTTCTCTGGAAAACACAACAGGCAAAATCACAAAAACAGACAAAATATGAGACATAAAAAAACAAAAAAAACCCAATGAAATGCACATGAAGAGCTGCACTGAGTGAGTTTCACTTTAAAGGAACTTTATAACGGCGTTCTGAGAAAAACATAAAAGAGAAAACACTGACCTTGTGTTTGGCCTGACTGTGTGTGATATTCCCTGTGACCTCTGACCTCTGCCCCTCCTCTCCCTCTGTGAACACAGAGAACAGAACAGGTGGAACAAGACTGAACCAGAGCTGAACTCCTCAACCTGTTTCTGTTTTTCTGTCCATGCAAAACATCTCAGGGGAAAACACCGGCGGAAAACTCACTGCAATATTTCAACCTTGTTCAGTGTTTTTTGTGTCCCTGATCACACACACACACACACACACACACACACACACTGCAGTTCAACACAGTGTTCTGCTATCTGACCTCATCTACCTTATCTAACCCTGTTATTCAGAAATAACCCATATAATCTTTATAAAACTCATGCAAACTACATATATGAAACCATATAACCCTATTATGTAGGAATAACCCATTAACATAAAACATGAAATAAACCATATAACTATTTTTTTAACCTTATAGAACATACATATATATATATTATTCATGTTATATGGGTTTAATTAAGGTTGGAAGTAACTAATTACATTTACTCACATTACTGTAACTGAGTAGCTTTTTTGTGTAGCTACTTGTACTTTTTCAAGTATTTTTTAAAGTCAGTAATTTGACTTTTCCTTCAGTCCATTTTAAATCCCATCCATCACAGAACAGATTGTGTCTCTCCATCAGCAACAGAAACTGGATCAACAGAAACTGGATCAACAGAAACTGGATCAACAGAAACTGGATCAACAGAAACTGGATCCACGTAAACTGACAAACTGTGGATCCATTCACAGTGAGAAGAGGAATCTGACTTTACTTTGTTTCTGCACTTTATTTTGTCGTTTCTAATGTTTCCAGTGAAAAGAATCTAGTTTGAACTCTGACCTCTCTCCTGTTAGAACCACATGGAAAAGATCACAGCTAACAACGCTCTCTGTTCTAAAGAGGAACTCAGGGACTTTTACTCTGAGGACATTTTAAATCACACACTTTTTACTTTTACTGAAGGAGATTTTTACACCAGAACTTTTACTTCTACTTTAGTCAAATATCAGTAAAGTAACAGAACTTCTACTGCAGTAGGACATTCTAGTTCTCTTTCCACCGCTGTTTAATTGTAATAAAACTCTATTAAACTCTATTAAATCTGGTATGTTATATAAAACAGATAGGACTGTAAATGATTCTGAACTAAAGGTCCAGACTTTATGAATAAAACTGTAGGCTTTATTCTGTTCTATTGTTTGATTACAGAAATGAGTGCCGTGTGTTTGAATCTGAAAGTGTTTCCTCTCCTCCAGGCGGAGCGTCGGGTTTCCTCACATGGACGCTTTCAGCTGTTGTTGTTGTTGTTTTAAAGAGAAGAAGAAGAAGAAGATGAAACCGTCAGGAAGGTGGTGTTTGTCCCCCGGGGGGTCAGAGGACACAGTTCCCACCATAGAAGAAGAAAGAGAGAAAGATGATAGGTGAAGCTATATGTATGAAGAAAGGAGGATCGGTGTCGTATGGAGGAGAGAAACCGCCTGCAGGGAGCAGAAGACAAAGAGAGAGCAGCCACACCATAGAGATATACTGTTATATCCTGTTATATCTCTATGAGCCACACCCTGTCAGCTCCGACTGAACTTAACACGGTCGTTTCTCAATTTATGTCATCTTTTATTTTTCTTTCAAATGGTTAAATGTTTAGTTAGTGCAAATGAAATGAAAGTATTGTGCAACATGATGTTAAAGCAGACTGCAGCAGGCTGGAGGCTGGAGGTTACGACTCACTTTCAGAATGAACAACAATAAAACTGCAGAACTTGGAAATATTCATTTTACTTTGAACTGATGGAAGAAAAGGGTCAGAACATTATTGTTAACTGTAAGTTTAGCTTTCACTATCAAACCTGAAGATTTGAATTGAAAGCTTGTGAGTCAGTCTGCTGTTTATTCTGAGTCCAGACCGGATCAGTTAGTTTCCTCTGGTCTGACTGGAAGCACTCTGATGTTTTCTTCAGACAGCAGATTGTTAATTAGTGATGATTTCTATACAATAAGAGTGATGACATCAGCAGAAGACGTATTTTAAAGGCATGATTTTAAGTGGGTAAGGTGAAAGTACTCTAACGAGTTACTTTTAATAAAGACTAACTTAGTAACTAGTTACTGTTCAGGGCAAGTAACAAAGTAAAGTAACTGTTAGTTTCAGAAGTAACTCTGGGCAGCGGGGGGTTCGGTGGCTGTTGAAGTCAGAACTCGTTCACTTTTCCCAGCCAGGTTTTCCCAGAAGCTTTGTGGATTGTAACCCGAAACCTCCTGGCAACAAAAAAAACCACATAATGCCTGAAATGTAAAAGTCTAGAGTTTCTGTTTCCGAACAAACAGCAGCATGATGTTCCCACTCAGCCTGCCGTCGTCTCACCTTCTGTCACTGTGTAGAAAACAAGCATCCGCCCTCTGATCCTGACAACCAGACAGGCTCCACCCTCCGGCTCCAGCACTCTGTCCTGAACACGCATGTAGCCGTGCACGTAGCCGTGCATGTAGCCGTGCACGTAGCCGTGCACGTGCACAGGGCAACGCTTTACTCTGAACCTTTATTTCTCCAGAGAAGCCTGACATCACATTCACACTGAAGATTTTCAAAGATTCTTGAGGAAACTTGTAGAAAATCAAAGCTCTGATGGGTGATAAGACTGTTGGAGGTGTGTGTGTGTGTGTGTGTGTGTGTGTGTGTGCGTGTGCGTGTGCGTGTGTGTGTGTGTGTGTGTGTGTGTGTGTGTGTGCGTGCTGACCTGTGTGTGTCTGTTCAGGCTGCAGCAGAATAACCCAAGGTAACTTCTCTCCTTCTGAGGACAAAACCTGCAGAGCTGAGAGAGAGAGAGAGAGAGAGAGAGAGAGAGAGAGAGAGAGAGAGAGAGAGAGAGAGAGAGAGAGAGAGAGAGAGAGAGACAGTTTTGTTCTGCCATGGTGTTTTAAGAGCTGGGATCAGAAGCGCAGGAAGTGGACGCACACTTCCTGTTGGTGACATCAGAAGTCGGGAAGCGGAGGGATCAGAGTCCGTCTGTAACAAACTGTAAATCCGGCTCTGATTTCTCCCACTTGCCATCTTGAATTGCAGAACCGCGTTCTTCCGTTTCTTCCGACGTGAACGCGGCGTTACTTCGGCGTGACGTACCTCGCTCCTGTGTGACATCATCAGGCCGAGACGGGTCCCGGCCGTCGTACAGGGACAGCCGGACGATCTGGCCGTCCGGGCCCAGGACCAGGCTGCCCAGCGGCCCGCCGGCCTGCAGGTCTGAACACAGATAGCATGAACACCTGACTGAGAGAGTCACAAGGAAACACACTTCAGCTTCAACTGAACCAGCTTCACCTCTCAGCTGCAGAGGCAGGACGCCCCGCACCGCCCCTCTGCTGACGTCACCGGAGTCCCAGGCAAACTGGAGATCAGGTAGTCTGTGCTGTAAGGAGGCCAGAGAGCTCTGCCGGCCCGGTCCTCTCCTCCCTAAAACACAACCCAACACTCCTACTGGAGGAGGAGGCTCTGAGGAGAGGAGGAGGAGAGGGGGAGAGGAGGAGAGGAGGAGAGGAGGGGAGAGGAGAGGAGAGGAGAGGAGAGGAGGAGAGAGGAGAGGAGGAGAGGAGGAGAGGAGAGGAGAGGAGAGAAGAGGAGAGGAGAGGAGAGGAGAGGAGAGGAGGAGAGGAGGAGAGGAGAGGAGAGGAGGAGAGAGGAGAGGAGAGGAGGAGGAGAGGAGGAGAGGAGAGGAGGAGGAGGGGAGAGGAGAGGAGAACACAAATGAAAGAAAAGAACACAAATAAGACCAAACCTCAGTCTAGGGGTTCTACTGTACAAAGTTATTATCATGTACATTTTTTCAGATTTTTCTCTCATTTTTGTTTTTTTCTTGTGAAATACTGAATTGTTCTCAGCCTCCTTGCCTCTGATAATCAAATGAAATGACCTGAAATGAAAGGGCAAATAATTTTTTTGTTGAGCTATATAGCATACGCAGCCTGTGATGGCGGTGGCGAGTCGGTATCGCTTTGTTTTCTTTGGTTCACGAGCCAAAAAGAGCTAGATCATCAGAATACACTTTTTCATCCAATAGTCTGAGTTTCTCAAGAGTCCTTGGGGATGTAGCTCAGTGTAGAGCGTGTGCTTCATGTACAAGGTCCTGGGTTCAATCCCCAGCTTCTCCACTGACTTCTGGGTGTGAGAGTCCTCCAGTGGCCGGCAGACGGAGCTCACTCTCCGGACAGTGTGTGTCTGTAGACTGTTTTAAAAAATGACAGAGATGGCAGTGTCTATCCATTTCTGCCTTGCCATCACTCAAAAAATCTACCAGGCATTATAAACGTCTCGATTGTTGTTTGTCGTAGAAAATGACAAAGTCCAAAAAAACTTTGTCTGTGCCCTGAATAGGACTGATAATCTAAGACGAGTTTTACCTGAAATTATTTTTACACAAATATTTTCCTTCAGCTGCTTCAAACTGCCACAACACAGACAGACGGAGATAACAGAAGATTCAAGAGAGGAAAAATAAGACAAAAACATCATGTGAAAGCAACGCTGTTTAGCAGCTGACTGGGAAAGTCCGACGTCTAGGACTTCCCAGTCAGCTGCTAATAGTTACGGCTAAAAAAAAAAATCATGTAATGGTTGGAAATCCCAGATCCAGATCATCACCAAAATCTGATCAACTGATCCTCGGACCGAGAGAGAGATCTGTCCACCAGATCCCAGACAAATGGTTAAGAACCTCTTGAGATATCCTGCTAACAGACAGACAGACAGACAGACAGAAAGTAAAACCTCCTTCCAGAAAAGAGAAGAACATAAAGGAGAGAGAACATCATGGCTAAGACCAAAACCCAAATATGGATTTCAATAAATAAGCATTGGTAACGAGTGGGGATGTAGCTCAGTGGTAGAGCGTGTGCTTCGCATGTATAAGGTCCTGGGTTCAATCCCCAGCATCTCCACTTCTCTTTACACTGACTGGAAGATCACTGCTTTAAACCTGTGACTGGCCCCTGACCCCTGACCCCTGACCCCCTTGGTCAAATCTTGGCATGTATGTGAACCTGAAGCCCTATAGACAAATGGCGCTCCTTTCGTGTGTAAAGTAAATGTTAACACAGTATATCTCTAACTTTGCTGGATAAGAAATCTCTGTAGTCAGTCTTCACAGAGATGGGAGCCAACAACAATCCCAGGGAGGTCAGTTCAGGACGAGTTTAACTGAGGTTTCTGTTGTTGGCATTTTACAGCATGTAGAGCTGCTCAGGAGAATACATGTTTTCAACAAATAGGCCGGGAGACATAAGCGGTCTTGGGGATGTAGCTCAGTGGTAGAGCGTGTGCTTCGCATGTACAAGGTCCTGGGTTCAAGCCCCAGCATCTCCACTTCTCTTCAGGTTACAGAAGCTGTTTAGTGACCTCCTGACCCTCTACAGAGATGTGAGGAATAGAGAGATAGGAAGGACTTTGGGTCAATTTTGTTTGTCATAGAAAAAATCTCCCCAAAAATTGCCTGTGGTGGGAATAGGGCCGATAACAATCTCAGGATGTCAGTTGGGATGAGACTAGTTTTACCTGAAGTGACTGGGCATTTTACAGGATGTAAAGATACTCAGGACACTAAACACTGAACTGCTGACCGATTCACCTTTTGTGAGGAGCCGGCTAAGACCAAAAAACGGACTTAAATGGAAAATATGAATGCATATGATTTTTCTACATACGGGTCAGCCTTTGCAAGAGTCCTTGGGGATGTAGCTCAGTGGTAGAGCGTCCTGGGTTCAATCCCCAGCATCTCCACCGTTTAGAGTCTTCCTGATTCCTGTGAACTTGTGTGTTTGTCTGGGAGAGACTGTCCAGACTTTACTGACTGAAGTTCTCACCGTGATTACGCGAATTTGCAAGGGCTCAGGGGAGCGGGACTGCATAAAAGGGCTGAATGGGACGGGTCTTCTCCCCTCGCTCGTTGCCGTGGATACCACCGATGTAAAATCAACATTAAACAATGGATCACTGAAGGGTGCAGAGCAGAGAAGTCCATTAGCCATTACATGCTGATGACTTTGACTGTTTTCCTTTCATGTTTCATGTCATGTTTTGACATCTTGTTTATGTCAGCTGACGTGTTACATCCGTTGTGCAATGAACGATGGGAAATATCGCCAGAGAAGTCTGCAAGGTAGCGGATTCGCTGGAAGTCTGCATGGAGCGAGCCACAAGTCCGCATGAGAGCCCTAACCCTGCGGACTTGATGCATTTTGACAATGTACAGCCCTAAACCCTCCTGGACTTCACAGGAGCGCGCTGGAAAGTCTGCAAGTCTGGATTCAGCCACTATTTCTTAAACTGTGTGGAACAGAGAGATGGGAAGGTGGAGACAGTAACTCTTCATCGAGAAATCCTTTTTGCCTTTGCAAATTTGGGGTTTTTAGTCATATTCAAGCTGAAAAATCTCCACAGTTCAAACCAACAACAAATCTTGTGTTTTCCACCCTAACTCTAAATCCTAATAGCTCTTTAGCATTACATTTCACATCGCACCACTGATCCAAACACTGATTTAAAGCAAAGAGTCCTTGGGGATGTAGCTCAGTGGTAGAGCGTGTGCTTCGCATGTACAAGGTCCTGGGTTCAATCCCCAGCATCTCCATTATGTTTGAGACTCTTCTTTGTAATTCAATGGGAAGAGTGTGACATTGTGTGTCACAACTATAGAGTTGAGAATGCATGTTTTTGAACAAAACCAGACCAGGACAGGAGGGAAAGATCTGGACCGGTTCCATCCGGATCCCAGTCCAGGATGTGAACAGTTGTCAGGTGCAGATTCCAGATCGTTCTTTACAGTCTCGGTGTTTTTCTCTCTAAAAGCTTCAAAACATGGCGGAGCAACTGTGTTTCCTAAAGCTCAGAGGATTCTGGGTATTTTCCATGTTAAATAATGTTGATTTCTGCAAAGCTCCGACTCTTCATCCTGATTGAAGTCACATCTGCTGGTGGGAGTGAAGCCAAACTGACTTGGGTTTTATTTTTTATTATTTCTTATTGCAGCAGTCTGTCAAAGAAGGAATGTACCTGTGTCTGTGTGTGTGTGTGTGTACTGTACCTTCTCCTAGATCCAGCAGAATCATACAGCCTCTCTCAGAAGGTAGGGTTTCTCCTCCTCCTCCTCCTCCTCCTCCTCCTCCTCCTCTTCCTCCCCCTCTCTGTCCTCCTGCCTCTCGTTTCCCATCTTCTCTTACAGTTCTCTCTCCTCCTCCTCCTCTCTGCTTTCCACTCTCCTCCTTCAAATCACGCCGGAATTGTCCTTTAATCAAAACATGTAGTTACTGATCCAACAACAAACATAAAACCCAGGTACAGATCCGTCCTCTGCCTCTGCGTGTCTTCCTCACCCTCCGTGTCCCCGGGAAGCAGCAGAGGAAGAAACAGCAGCTTCCCACGAGTCTGAGGCTGCAGATCGGGCCGGTCTGGATCGTCTCTGTCCTCCTGCGGTCGGGTCGGGACCTGCCGTCCGTCCTGCCGGGACCGGACCCGGCTCGGACCAGAGGAGGAGACGACACGGGTCTCCGGGATGGGAGGGAGGCGACTGGGACCGCCTCCGATCTGATGACATCATCAAACAGGGACGTCTGTTATTGGATAATTTCACTTTCGAAAAATGTAATGTCAGCTGAGAGAAATTAGTTTAAAATGGAAACATGGTAACCCTTTAAATTACAGAATATTAATTATGTAGTAATAACTGGAAATAATTAAATAATATCCAAGTAAATAGATGTAATAACTTGGTCTAACATTTAGACCATATGGGACACTGAAACTGAGACTAATGAAACTCGTCCAGGTGGGTCTGCAGCTCCGTCAGGAAAGTGAAGCAGGTTTCACTGCAGGTTTTACAGACACACCCGAATCACACTGACAGTCTGAAATCCAATTTCTACTAAATGTTATTTGTATATGAGTCTAACCTGAGTCGAAGCTGCTGTCTTACCCTGTCAGTGTTTTCCCAGCAGGCTCTCTGGTTCACTAACGGTCCCACAGACAGAGGAGGCAGGACCAGACCTGGAGGGGGGGAGAGAATAGACTCTTTCTTATATAATCAATCAATCATCTTTGTATAGATGTTTAACTCTGCATGATGTCACTGATGACAAAACTATCTTTGTTCTTATTGACAACTGTTGGCCTCAGTCCATACTGTACTGGTGGGATTCAATCCGCTGGTAAATTCGACACACAGGTGATCCAGCAAGCAGCTCTTACTTTAATAAAACATCGACTTTTGTAACTGGTTTGCATGTTAGTCTTCTAATAAAGTCCTTATATAAAGACGGGCCTGATAACCTGTAAATCGCTAATAAATCGCTCCATGTGATGTGTAGCAGAGTCTTTTGATTCAACAATCGTTAATCATCATCAGAGATCTTATAATTAAGCCCAGAGGACTGACAGCTGTAAGAGTGAGAGCAGCAGGAAGCCTGTGCTCACAGATAGTGTAGCGGTAAGACCCTCCACTCTGTGGGCCGGAGCCTGGGATCAAATCCACCAGAGAGTGAAGGTGAGCCCAGAGACAAGGTAAGAGCTTAACAAAATAAAAGACTTCACTACTAAAAACTGCAACAACTGCTGCTACTAAAGCCACACCATGCTTTCAAAATAAAAGACCTAATGAAAATACAAACATTCAAAATGAGCAAAGAGCTCAACAAAATGCATAACCAATACAGAATTCAACCCAACCAAAAACATCAACCACAAGAAAGAAGTGTCCAAAACCTTCAAAACAAAAGAACCAACCAAAACCTTCAAATAAAACTGCACACCTTCAAAATACAACCAACCTCAATGAAATCATAAAAACATGCAAATAAAACCAATAACCAAAGTATTAAACATTATTCACACTAAAAGCACAGACCAAGTGCTTACATGCTTGCTTTATAATAAATCAACCTTACAGAGTGTCACAGGACATATTGATCTATATAAAGACCTCACATACAGTGTAAGGATGCAGTGAGTCCTGTATGTGTTGTTAAGGCGGAGTGGTTCAGGTTCAAATTCTGCCGACAACGAGGGAAAGTTTTCACAGCAGTTGATATGGAATAAAATGTAAAGATGATGTTGGAGAAAGTTTGGTTTGCCAACGTTATAAATTGGTTTGAAACTACTGGGCATCACATCAAACTGTATCTTCTCTGTCTCAGTCGATGTGTTTCTGCATCTAAAACTGTTTCTTTACATCTTCTTGTAGTTGGATATTAAAATGATTCAACCTGCTCTTCACCTGAAATCAACTCACTTATATCCAAAAAAATGACAAATGGGAAAAAAATATTATCAGAAGGGACTGAATGATAATAATGCAGACAGTGGAGGAGAGAAGAGACTTGAACTGAATTCTCTGCTGGATGGGAAGCAGTGGAGGTTTTTCAAACTTTGGAGGATTTTGAAACGACTTACAGACATTATACAGGGGATGTAGCTCAGTGGTAGAGCGTGTGCTTCGCATGTACAAGGTCCTGGGTTCAATCCCCAGCATCTCCATTATGTTTGAGACTCTCCTTTGTAGTTCAATGGGAAGAGTGTGACATTGTGTGTCACAACTATAGAGTTGAGAATGTGGGGTTTTGACTCACCTTCTCCAGCCACCAGACTCGTGGGAATTTTAACTTTACCGATAGCTGCCATATTACACAACAGAGAACCTCTCCGAGATCAGAAAACAATATTCAGTGTTGCTGTGATGATCCTCGGTTATAACTGTTTCAACCTCGTTAGTGAGACATTGTGTTTTTTCTGTCGCTTCCGTGTTTCAAACGGCAAAAATAACTACAATACCGATGATCCTTAGAGGCTGTTGGTATGGTGATAGCATAACAAACGTAGTGGGTGTCAACGTCAATTTGGTGGGTGCTACTGCTACTACTAATATTTCTCTGCTGGATGGGGAGCAGTGGAGGATTTTGAAACGACTTACAGATGTTATACAGGGGATGTAGCTGACGTTGTGCCACCAACTGTATATTATAACTGACTGACACACTCCTGGTTCGCATCCTACTTGGCAGCTCGTCCCAGGTCTCATGGAGAGGATCTCTGTCCAGACCATGTACTCTTAACACCGGTGTCCCTCAGGGTTCAGTCCTGGAGCCCCTGCTGTTCTCTCTGTACACTAAATCCCTCGGCCATGTGATCTCCTCTCATGTGATCTCCTTCTCCTGTAACTGCTATGCTGATGACACTCAACTCTACCTCTCCTTCCCGCCCGCAGAAACACAAATTGATGGGCGCATCTCTGCATGTCTTAAAGACTTCAGTGCTTGGATGTCTGTTCTCCACCTCAAGCTCCATCTTGACAAGACGGAGCTACTCTTTCTCCCAGGGAAACACTGTCCTCACACAGACCTCCATCTCCACTGAGAACTCCACTGTGTTTCCTCCAAACTCAAAACTTTTCAGTTTTAGCTCTAACCCTATGGAACCGCCTCCCTCTGTGTGTTAGACTGGCAGATTCAGTTTCCCATTTTAAATCACTTCTTAAAACCCATTTATTTAAACAGCCATTTTATTTTACTGTGTTTTTATTATTTTATATTCATGTTCCTATGGACTGTTGCACTACTTGTCTGCACTTTATGTCCTGTGCTTTTTTGCCCTTTTTCATTTATCCGTTTTAATTTTCTGTTTGTTTTTAACTTGCCTCTTGGATCAGGTGTACAAGAGTAGAGCTGCACAACTGAAACTTTGGATTGAAACTCTGGAGGTTTGAGAAGAGAGAAAACAACATGGATAAGACCAAATCCAGAGGTGAAGCAGCTCAGACCGTAACACCCTGCAGTCCTTGAGGATGTAGCTTAGTGTAGAGCGTGTGCTTCATGTACAAGGTCCTGGGTTCAATCTCCAGCTTCTCCACTTCTCTTTAGGTTAAGGAGACTTTTCACTGGCTGGACGGTCACAGGTTTGACTCCTGTAACAGCCAATGTGCCCTGGAGCAACGCTAACTGCTCTGGCTCCTCCCACTACAAAATCAGGAAGTCCATAAGGTTTCTCAGTTACTGTTTTGTAACTGAGAAACCTGTAATTAACCTGTATGAAGGAGGGGATGTAGCTCAGTGGTAGAGCGTGTGCTTCGCATGTACAAGATCCTGGGTTCAATCCCCAGCTTCTCCATTATGTTTGAGACTCTCCTTTGTAATTCAATGGGAAGAGTGTGACGTTGTACCACCAACTGTATAACTGTGGACAAAAGCGTCTGCTGAATGACATAATGTAATATAATGCAATGTAATATTACAACAGTGTGTCTAAGATCAGTCCTCTTGGCTCATCTGTCCTGTTGGTCTTTTCTCCAGCTCTACTCAACATATTTCCATGACACCTTAACTGGATCAGGTGCAGAGAAGAGCTGCACAACTGAAACCACTTTGGACTGAAACTGAAACTTTGGTTTTTGACTAGAGCTCTATCTTATACAGGGGATGTAGCTCAGTGGTAGAGCGTGTGCTTTGCATGTACAAGGTCCTGGGTTCAATCCCCAGCATCTCCATTAGGTTTGAGACTCTCCTTCGTAATTCAATAGGAAGAATGTGACACATGTTGTGTCACAACTGTAGTTGAGATGTTTGATTCTGGAAGCACTTCTGACTCTGATTCTCCAGACTCATCATTTTCATTTTAGTGATAGCTGCCATATTACACAACAGAGAACCAATGGGATGGCAGTATAGTAGCGGCCTAGTGGTTCACTGCTTTCCAGGAAGTAGAAATAATGGAAATTTGATATAAAAATATATATCATATAAATAGACAAGATAGATTTTATTGTTGCTACTGCTACTGCTACTAATAATAATAATACCTGAGGTGTTCGAGGTTTCCGTCTCTCTGTCTGACTGGCGCTCGGCTCCATAATGTCTGACTGGGGAGACATACAGGAAAATACTGTTAGGATTTAAAGACAATCAGAGAGACAGACACACACACACACACACACACACACACACACACACACACACACACACACACACACCTGTCCTCCGCTGTCTGTTCCCAGTCATATATCCTCCATAGTAGCTGCAGAGTGACGGCTGGCTGGTTGCCCAGTTTGAGTAGACAGTAGCCGTCTTTAACACACAAACTCTGTCTGCAGCTTCCTCACACAGTTTCTCCAGACCTTCTGTCCTCTGGAAGCCTTCTTCATCCCTCCTCATCCTCACTGCACAGCCTGGAGATCCTGCTGCTTCATCCCTCCTCATCCTCGCTGCACAGCCTGGACCTCCTGCTGCTTCATCACTCCTCATCCTCGCTGCACAGCCTCCGCCTCCCGCTGCTTCATCACTCCTCATCCTCGCTGCACAGCCTCCGCCTCCCGCTGCTTCATCACTCCTCATCCTCGCTGCACAGCCTGGACCTCCCGCTGCTTCATCACTCCTCATCCTCGCTGCACAGCCTCCGCCTCCCGCTGCTTCATCACTCCTCATCCTCGCTGCACAGCCTCCGCCTCCCGCTGCTTCATCACTCCTCATCCTCGCTGCACAGCCTCCGCCTCCCGCTGCTTCATCACTCCTCATCCTCGCTGCACAGCCTCCGCCTCCCGCTGCTTCATCACTCCTCATCCTCGCTGCACAGCCTCCGCCTCCCGCTGCTTCATCACTCCTCATCCTCACTGCACAGCCTCCACCCCCTGCTGCTGCAGAGGGTCGCCTCAGGTTCGGCTCATGGATCTTCTCCTCCACAGAAACACGGTGTAAGTCTCGTCCTGCTGCTCTGTGGTTTGTCTCAGTCTGCTGTTGGTAGAAAACACACTAAAGGTGAAGAAATAAACACTCACCGGCCACTTTATTAGGCACACCTGCTCATTAACGCAAACAGCCTGCTCCTCCAAGCAGCCAATCATGTGGCAGCAACTCAATATATAAAGCATGCAGACAGGGTGAAGTGGTTTAGGTTTAGCTTGTTAATGAGAGAGGTCAGAGGTCAGAGGAGAACAGGCAGACTGGTTCAGACTAACAGAAAGAACAGCTCTGTACAACAGTGATGTGCAGAAGGGCATCTGAACACACAAGCTGTTGGTCCTTATGATAAATAGGCGACAGCAACAGATGACCAGCCGCTACTAGATAAGTGTACCTAATAAAGTGGCCGGGGAATGTAGAGTACAGTTTGTGAACACCTTTGTTTTTTGCATGTCGTCTCTGTCGGGTGAAAAGCTTTTATCTCCAAACATGAGAAGAAAAGAAGAAGAAGAAGTAAAAAAGAAGAAGAAGAAAAGCAGCTTTGGTTTCAGCTTGTTCTGAGTTTTGGGGTTTTATAAGCCTGAGGTTGGCAGGATTTTCAACCCATAGAGAAGCATGGGTTTCAATTTAAGTGAAAACATGAAAATCACCAAAATTGGAGTTACAAGGTTTCCACATGACAACAGCAATATTTTGTTCTGCTGCAAACTAATTTAATGCTAGTCTGGTCCAGATTTGACTGTAAAATATTAAAGTTTCCTCACTGGACAGGAGAAATTGCTCCAATAAAGAAATGGAGCAAAATTCAAATTAGGATCAGATAAAAGGATAATAATTTGCAATAGCAATTCGCACAAATTTCTAAACGAATGAAGCGTGAACAGATCCATTTGGATAGCAGCTGACCTGTAGTGCTGCTGGTTCCTCAGGGGGTCCGGCTCTCTGCTCCGCCCGGGACCGAGGCTCTGTCTGCGGGCTGGGACTCCTGGAGGCGCGGGGGATCTGGACCACAAGGTCAAACCGGACTGTCCTGCTGCTGCTGCCGCTCTGCTCCTCCTCCGCACCTGGAGACAAATGAAGAAAATGAACTTCTTGTGACAGGAAAACGGTGTAAATATAATGTATGTATATTATGTCCTCAATAGGCTTCCGTATCCCTTCCCTCCCTCCTGTTCACCTCCAGCCTGGTTCTCCTCTGCAGGTTCAGACAGCAGCTGGGCCGAGGAGTCTGGACCGGGACGTCCTGCTGCGGGACAGAGAGGAGGAGGAGCAAAGAGGGGTGGAGCGAGCCTGGAGGAGGTGAACTGGAGGAGGGAGAGAGAGAGAGAGAGAGAGACTGAAGCCCCTTCCACACAGATGAAAAAAGACGGTTTGAAGCCGGATTATTTCCGGCTTTGAGTTCAGTGTGAAGGGTCAGAAAAGCATTTTTTAAATTCGGTTCAAAGCTTCATGAGAGCTTTAAAAAGTTGACTTTCCTTACTCAGCACGTGGTTTAGGTTGTTGTGATGTGTTGCACTACATCGCAAAGATAACAAGAAACTACCATACAGCATCACATTTGTTTAGTGTGAGGTACAAACACTTGTTTTTTTGTTTTTTAAGATTATTTTTTGGCCATTTCTGCCTTCATTTGATAGGTGAAAGTAGAGAGACAGGAAACATGGAGCTTATTCTGCACTTGACCGCCATTAAAACCAGAATATAATCTACTCCCCAAGATCAGATAAAGCTGGACGAGTTTGTAGTGTTCAGATTTTTACTTCCCCATCATTTGAATGAGGCCACGAAAATATTTCATTCTTTAGTCTCCATCTTTGTTGCTCAGTGAGACAGAGGACAAATATTAAACAAGCGAGACAGAGAAAGAGATTGAGTGGAGGGGCAGGTAGAAAAACAGAGAGACTGTGTGTGTGTGTGTGTGTGTGTGTGTGTGTGCGTGTGTGTGTGTGTGCGTGCGTGCTAGCTTGTCTTTCCTCAGCAGAGCTCATGCATAATTTTCACATTTTAACTGGAATCCTCTTCCTGGATGAGTTGAGTTCAAATTGAATTGACCTCAGCTCTCTGCTGCAGAGGAGAGACAGTTGAACACTCACTTTACTTTATTCACTTTATCAACAAGCAGACAGTCAACCGACCAATTTCACACTCTGAAACCTGAAGCAGGGTTTATGGATCTGGACTCTCTATATTCACACTGCAGTCAGACTGACTGTATTCAGCTTCTTGCTGTTTTCTTCTGAAGCTCCACTGGACAGAATTAGAATAACAGAGAAACAAACATGACTAGAAAAACAGTTCCTGGAGAAACTGTGTGGGCTGAAAGTATAAGAATACCCAAGTTAGACAGGTCAGTCAGTTAGACAGGTTGTTAGACAGGTCAGTGGGTTAGACAGGTCAGTGGGTTAGACAGGTTGTTAGACAGGTCAGTGAGTTAGACAGGTCAGTGAGTTAGACAGGTCAGTCAGTTAGACAGGTTGTTAGACAGGTCAGTGAGTTAGACAGGTCAGTCAGTTAGACAGGTTGTTAGACAGGTCAGTGAATTAGGTCTTAGACAGGTGGTTAGTTAGGTGTCTTAGTTAGGCAGGTAGTTAGTTAGACAGTTGGTTAATTAGACAGGTCAGTGAGTTAGACAGGTCAGTCAGGTCATTCAGTTAGACAGGTAGTTAGACAGGTCAGTGGGTTAGACAGGTAGTTAGACAGGTAGTTAGACAGGTAGTTAGACAGTTGGTTAGTTATGTGGTTAGTTAGACAGGTCAGTCAGGTCATTCAGTTAGACAGGTTGTTAGACAGGTCATTCAGTTAGACAGGTAGTTAGACAGGTCAGTGGGTTAGACAGGTAGTTAGACAGTTGGTTAGTTATGTGGTTAGTTAGACAGGTCAGTCAGTTCATTCAGTTAGACAGGTAGTTAGACAGGCCATTCAGTTAGACAGGTAGTTAGACAGGTAGTTAGACAGGTCATTCAGTTAGACAGGTAGTTAGACAGGTAGTTAGACAGTTGGTTATTATGTGGTTAGTTAGACAGGTCAGTCAGTTCATTCAGTTAGACAGGTAGTTAGACAGTTGGTTATTATGTGGTTCGTTAGACAGGTCAGTCAGACAGGTATATTAGTTAGACAGGACAGTTTTTGAACCAGATTTCAGTCGGAGGTGACTGGTTTGTTTCAGTCCCAGATGCAGACATCACTGTGCAGGTCAACCTGCTGCAGAACCTCCAGCCTGGTCATCCTTCAGTCAGCTGACCTCCAGCCTGGTCATCCTTCAGTCAGCTGACCTCCAGCCTGGTCATCCTTCAGTCAGCTGACCTCCAGCCTGGTTATCCTTCAGTCAGCTGACCTCCAGCCTGGTCATCCTTCAGTCAGCTGACCTCCAGCCTGGTCATCCTTCAGTCAGCTGACCTCCAGCCTGGTTATCCTTCAGTCAGCTGACCTCCAGCCTGGTCATCCTTCAGTCAGCTGACCTCCAGCCTGGTCATCCTTCAGTTCTGTCATTACAATACTGAGCAGGAACTCACTCTCCTGACGGACTGTAACCCCTCGCACCCCGACTTTCCCCTACATTTCCTCTTAAGTGGCTGCACAGTTAGAAGAAACATTTTCTCCAGACTGAACTTCAGTGTCTCCTCTGCTGTTCTCTTCACTGAAGCTCCAGCTGCTGACACTGAGAGAAATATTCAAACCAAGACGCTGCTCCATTACATGAAATGGGAAAAATCCAGATATCTTGTGCTTCATTTCCTAGACATATTCAGCCTGACATGTTTGGTATCTTTGGAAACGTTGGGATCTGGTCTAGAATTTGAAATAAATGTTTTGTGGGTTTGAACAAAGTTTGGTTGAGAAACATGAGTTTGTAATGACGGACTCACCGGCAGGACCATTAACCTCTGCTGTCACCTTATTGGCTCCCAGAAGGAGTGTGTGGAGCCAATCAGGTGATGGTTTGTACTAGTTATAGATAATCTACAGCAGCCCAGCAGACCTCCACTCTGTCCACACTGATTCTGTTTTAGCCGCACATCCAAAAGTGTGAAATCCATCTCATTCCACTAGTCCGCCTACCTGCTTGTTGCCGTAGCTCAAAATGGCTGCCGTCAGCTCCCTCAAGGTGCTGAGCTGCTGCTCCACTTCCTGTCTGGCCCGGTGGAAGACCCGCCGCTTCCCGGCCCTGGCCTCTGATTGACAGGCAGTTGCCATGGTGACCAGGTCCTGGGAACAGAAGAGGAGTTTGAGTTTCAAACAAGGGAAAATCTATTCCATCCATTCTTGGTTTCCCTTTTTGAGGGTCCAGCTAAGCTAGCTCTAGCTCTAAGAAGAGTGGATCATATAGAGACTTTACAGTTTCTCTTTGTCTTTAATCAACAAACAGGTGCAGCAGTTTGTCTTGGTGATAATATGAAGAGACACTGAAACCTTACAAAGTATCACAGTACATTTTGTTCTCCAATCTGCTGCCATCCAGCTGAGTCTCATGATGGAGGAACATGTAGAACTGTGTTAGTTAATAAAGTGTAAATCTGTACAAGCAGCTAGAAGCAGAGAGCAGCTGAGTCAGCTTGTTGTGGTGTGGCTGTAGATCCATTCAGTAACGTTCTCAGTAAAAGTGAATAGTGTGATAAGGTGGATTTGGTTACTGTGACACAGTAAACTGTCTTGTCTTTAGCCCTAGTCTCTACTCCAAAACACTCTGAGTTGTAGCTTGAGAAGAGTCAGCTCAGTTAACCTGAACAAACTGTTAGCTAGCTAACTAGCCAGCAAACACACTGATGTTAAAGTCGAGATGAAACGGCATTTCGAGAGTATCTAACTTCCGTATCGTGACGTATTTCCGAGTGAAACAGGAAAGACAGGCGGGACGTAACGTTGGGAGGAATTTGATTTGAACGTTGAAAAGTGGGCGTGTCATAACACCCGAAGACACACCGAAGTACCGTGCTGTTGCTAGCTAGCTAACTAATGAATCTTAGCTCTGTGCGCTAAAAGTTGAAGATTGATTGATGGGTGGATGTCATGATATTATTGGTTGAAATTAGTTACGGGCATGCTTACGTAAGCACACGGCATATTTTGTTTTACAGGAAAAAAACATGATTGAATTTTGATATAAGAATACAAAGAAATTGATTTTTTGTATTTTTTTTTTGGCATATATTGTTAAATAGGTGCACAATATGACCGGGGATGTGATCTAAAAGGGTTAAAAATGCATTTTTCATTTCATCTCGACTTTAACAACAAGACAGTGATGTTAGCTGACCAGATGCTATGGTTAGCTAGCTAACAAGCTGACATTATCTAAACACTAAATCAAATCAATGTGTTTTTATGTTGTGCTTTTATTATTCTTACTGCATTTTATTAAGTGTTCTTATTGTGTGATTTTCTTGTAAACCCTTTCTGCAAGCTAAATTTCCCTTACAGGGCAATAATGTTAACCACTTATCCATATACACGTAGACACACAGACACACACACACACACACACACACACAGATACCTGTGAGTATAGAACTAGCGGTCCTCTGCGAGTGCTGTAGGTCTTGGGTGGGGCTGGCTCCGCCCCCCCGAGCAGACGGCCGCTATTGGACAGCCGGAGCAGAGACTCCTGGGACCTCCAGATGTAGTAATCCTATTGGTTGATTGATTGATTGATTGATTAGTTAATTGGTTGACATAACTAGTGATAAAATGTATTAATGCAGGTCTAAACAGTAGAAACAGTGTGGAAACCAGTCTAACCAGTTCAGTAACCTGATGTACTAATAATAATGTACTGCAATACTAATGTGTATTCATAGTATTCCCATGATGTCACATGCTTTTCCTACATACCAATTATAATGCTTTACCATATACACAGCTCATTGGCTGCTTGATTATAATCAGCTGTTATTTATGTAAGCATGCTGACATAGGGGATGTAGCTCAGTGGTAGAGCGTGTGCTTTGCATGTACAAGGTCCTGGGTTCAATCCCCAGCATCTCCATTACGTTTGAGACTCTCCTTTGTAATTTAATACGAAGGGCTCTCAGGTTGTGCCACCAACTGTACAGTATATTACAACCACAGAGTTTGGTGCCATGGATTGCTTACATGCTAATGTTGACTAAAAGAACTAGAGAGAGAAGTAGTCTTTGATAAAGCTACGTTAGCCTCGTCACTAACGTTAGCTTCTAGTTGACACAAGTGTGACAGACTTTACTTTCCATAATCGCCATTTTATCCTGTATTAACTACCATGGCAAACAGTGGAAGGACCATTCTATCCATTCAAGTTCTGTTTCTCAGTTGAGTCCTCTTAGCCAGGGCTTAATTTGTAAATGATGAGGTCCCGGAACACAAAGCGGTCGGTGTTCCCACGAGTCGGTCTGGAGGGAAAAGGTTCCGGAAGATATCAAGACAACAAGCTCAGTGCAGCCATACAGCTTCCTGCAGACCAACAGCCTGAACATTACTACATGACCGACTGTATGACCTTAGAGCTCCGACTACTGGAGACCTATAACAATATTTGATTATTGCATAGGCTACATAATGCTCAAGTAGTAGACTAAAGATATAACTGCACTGTGCACAACATAAAAATGCCCACATAGGCTACTATGAGACATCCTAATCACACATAAAGGAAACTGCAATGGCTTCAACCATTTACCAGAGAAATTCTGGTTCGAGTAGTTACGCATCAATATTCAATACAAATACTTTCATAGGATATTGATTTTGAATGTAGGAAACAATGTCAGCGAATAATGCAATAAAACGTGTCGTGGTGCAGCTAGAAGTCGGCCTGACTGACACTCAGCTGGACCGAGCTGGTTTTGAAATTACAGCCCTTCACTCAACCAGTTCTCATGTTATTACCAATTATTTCTGGACACTCAACATAACATGCACAATTGCCCGCATATTTAACTGTGGGACTTACAGGTCCGCACTCCAAAAAATGTCTGTTTCGCAGTCATCTATTCAAATATGAATTTTGATTGTCCCAGCAGAGACCTAACAGATTACAGAATATGCTAACACGTTTACAAAAAAAAAGGAAATTCAACTTTTAGCCATGACGCTGCCTGAAGTTCACCATAACACACTCTGCAGAGCATCACTCATGTGTGAAGTGATTACTCTGCACTTGTTGTTACTTTCTAATATGGTAATCACCTGTCTTCATATGGAAATGAGACAGGTTTTTGGAAGGGAGGGGAAAGGAAAGAAGAGTCAACTATTGGGAGTATTACATGGCAGACAAAAAAAAAATAACGTTTCATGCCACCAGAGGTGCCGGGTCCACGCAAATAGGTACCGGAATGCAGGTAGTCCAAAACCGCGAGGTGCCGGATCCTGTTCCGGCAGGATCCGGCACAAATGAAGCACTGCTCTTAGCTCATCTGTCCTGTTGGTTGTTTCTCCAGCTCTACTCTTGCACACCTGATCCAATTAAGAGCTACATATTTTCATGACACCTTAACTGGATCAGGTGTGCAAAAGTAGAGCTGCAACTGAAACCTTGGACTGGAACTGTGAAGGTTTTTGACTACAGGTGCATTTTATATAGGGGATGTAGCTCAGTGGTAGAGCGTGTGCTTCGCATGTACAAGGTCCTGGGTTCAATCCCCAGCATCTCCACTTGTTTAGAGGTTTCAGTGGCTGGAAGTGACAGGTTTAATCCCCAAAACTACTAATGTGCACTTCACAGACACACTGAACTCCTCTTTTGTGAAGAGAAGAACATAAAGGAGGGAAAACAACATGGCAAAGACCAAAACCCAGATATGGATTTCAACAAATGGGTAACACTCAGTGGTAGAGCGTGTGCTTCGCATGTACGGAGAGACTCTCCGTTGTAATTCAATGGGAACAGTGTGACGACGTGTCACGACTATAAGAGAAATGGGAAATTTAGTCACAGTAGATAGCCTATCGATATACGCAGTGTAAAGGATATTATGTGTTTGTATCAGCTGTTGCGTCTGAGTGGTTCAGGTGATGTCTCCCCGCACAAGTTAAAATCCTGCTGACGAGGAAGACCATCACAGTTCCTCGTTTAAAACATTAATTTGTCATCACTCATTCTTGCCGTTGCATGATTTCTACGGCTTGGGTTATTCTGAAAACACACTCACACACCACATCTGTCCAACAATACAAACAGTATGGAAACCAGGCTAACCCGATGTTCTCCAGTAATCATGTGCTGTAGTACTAATAAACTAATGTATTCCAATATTAGAATTTGTGTATTATTACAAAATGTGTGTGTGTGTGTGTGTGTGTGTGTGTGTGTGTGTACCTGCGGTGTGAAGCAGACCTCCAGTCGTCCATCATGCCTCCCTGCGTTTCTATTGGAGGAGACGACCTGGCCACACCCCCGACTCAGCAGGGACAGAGACAACTCCTTCATGATGTCACTTCCTGCTGGCTGGAGGACAACAAGGATCAGTCAAAGGCCCAATCCCAATGTAGAAAACACTCTTCATGCTACTAGAGGTTAACCTGCACTACATCATTACAATATGTAAAATATGCAGAAAAAAAAGAAAAAGAAAACAAAAAAGAAACAGTAGGAGGTAAGTTGAAAGCAAAAGCTACTTTTAAGAAAGCTTAATGAGCACAAATAAGCACATAAGAAAGCAAAAGGCTATATTACATGCTGCTTATATTAGCAGCATCTAACATCCTTCTTAAACGTTTAGGAAAACGTAACTTTCTTTTTTCTCAAATGAGCTGTTTATTCTGTTTTAATGTTGCAATGTTTTCTCTTTTAACTGTATCTTGCATGTAGTTTGATCCTTTCATGCCTGTTTCTCTCTAAGTTCTTGTTAATTGTTTTTTTTGTGATTATTTTTCTTTAATTATGTTTTTTTTTTCTTTTCAGGTGTATTGGCTGATATTTTCCACATACATGAATATTAACATCACAAACGCTATGAACTGTGGGTAATTCCCTCAAGCAAAGTCTGCAGAATTGCGGATTTTCCCCGAACCAATCACTAGTGACCGACGTATCTGAACCAATCAGTGACGACGTATCGGCCGCTCTGACATCACTTCATGGTAAGCAGACATTTACCAACTGACCCAAGAATGTCGGTCGATTTCAACTAAAATATCTTCTCTGCAAAGACAATCTGTTGGTTAAGGAGGAGATTTCAACAAATCTATTCTGCTGAAACACCAATGAAAAACCGGTTCAAACTTTAGTCCCGCCCACAGAGGCTCTGATTGGCTCGATTGTTTCTCGGAGCGAGAACAAGCCGTTGACGAGGGAAACAGCAGACTCTCTGAATCGCTCCACAAAATCTGAAGAGTGGAGGAACGAGATTCAGGATCTGAACCAGGAGAAACCACCAGGAGCACATTTCCATTCACTCTAGTAATGTGATAACAGGGAAAACTCCGGTTTACATGACTCAGTCAGGAGGATTTCTCTCCTGAACATGAAGCGACACGCAGCTTATTTCATCTGGTCAGGTTTCTGTCTCATCACTTTGAACTGCTTTAAAGCAAAACAGTTTAACAAACACTCTGCTTCTTCACCATGCTGTTAGATGTTTCTGCTTCCTGTATTCGATAATGTTTTCTCTCATGCTCAGATGTAAAACGACAGAAATCAGACTGAGGGTGAACATGCAGCGAATAATTGGAAAGATTTGGGCAAAAACCTGCTGTGATAATCAGGTTTCTCATGATGCGGTGAAACAGTGTTTTGGAACAAATTCCTTCAAATGTAACAGGAATTTTTACTGTTGGTTGCAATTGCTGGAAAAAAAGAGTCAATAAAATTGTCTCTGTTTTTGCCCTGGTGTGATTATCTTTAGTCGATCTGATCCTGTCTTTGTTCTTTTCCTATTTTCTTCATTTTTATGAAATGCTACAGCAGAAATAGTAAGATCAGACCTACCTGATGTCTGCTCTGTTCCCATACACACTGCTGACATGAGGCTCACTGTGTGTGTGTGTGTGTGTGTGTGTGTGTGTGTGTGTGTGTGTGTGTGTGTTCAGTCCCTGTTGCTAGGTTCTTCAGAGTCTCAGAATCTCTGTGTTACTGTTGCCGTGGCTGCAGCGACGCAGATTTTATAACACACACACACACACACACACACACACACACACACACACAGAAGAGGTTTCCACATAAATCCACCCTGTTACACTTTCTAAAAGGTTATCCAGTTTGTTTAATAACTGTGGTTCTCTAAAGTGTTTCGGCTAAAGACTCAATTCAACAAACCATTTCATGCACACTGTTGTTCTTGTTCCTTATATACTACCATGAGTGCATTTAATACAGGTCTTGGTCTTTCAATGTAACCCCCCCTCTGGCGGCCATCTTGGAGGTCCTCAGCTCTGAACAGCTGACTGTGTTTCTGTCGTCTCAACAGAATTGAACAGACGGTTAATTTCTGTCTGTTTCTGACTGAACTGATCATTTCATCACTGATCCATCTGATTGATTTAGTGTTTAGATAATGTCAGCTTGTTAGCTAGCTAACCATAGCATCTGGTCAGCTAACATCACTGTCTTGTTGTTAACACATCTGATTAGCACACTAGCTAACGTATCTAGTAGCAGCTAGCGTTAGCATGTTCACATTAACATCAGTGTGTTTGCCGGCTAGTTAGCTAGCTAACAGTTTGTTCAGGTTAACTGAGCTGACTCTTCTCAAGCTACAACTCAGAGTGTTTTGGAGTAGCGACGGACAGCTGAAACAAAAAAATGAGGTTTTTCAAACATTACAGCTATCATGTAGGGGATGTAGCTCAGTGGTAGAGCGTGTGCTTCGCATGTACAAGGTCCTGGGTTCAATCCCCAGCATCTCCATTATGTTTAAGACTCTCCTTTGTAATTCAATGGTGACATTGTGTCACAACTATAGACAAATGGGAGAAGCCTGGCAGAGCTGCTGACTGACAGAAGAAAACAGCGTCTGCTCATATGTTGATGAACTTCCTGTTGAAACAGGAAGTTGGGGCGGGACATAACAGGGGGAGGGATTATTCAAAAGTGGTTGCCGGTGTAAACCAATGGGAGAGAAAGACTGAAATGTGATTTGATGTTATTGGTTGATGTCATCATTAAAACACACTGCTGTCCAGGAAGGAGAAGTGATGGGAATTTGATATAAAGATATGAGAAAATAAACAGTTTTGGTCTTTGCATGTTGTTTTCTCTTCTTTAAGTTCTTCTCTTCACAAAAGAAGAAGCAGATAGCGGTTCTGTGTGTTTGTCAAGTACACATCATTAGTTTAACCTGACACTTCCAGCTAGTGAAACCTCTGAACAAGTGGAGATGCTGGGGATTGAACCCAGGACCTTGTACATGCGAAGCACACGCTCTACCACTGAGCTACATCCCCTACATGAGATGTAGCTCTAGTCAAAAACCTTCAGAGTTTCAGTCCAAGGTTTCTCTTGCAGCTCTACTCTTGTACACTTGATCCAGTTAAGGTGTCCTGAAAATATGTAGCTCTGAATTGGATCAGGTGTGCAAGAGTAGAGTCTGAGAAAAAACTATCAGGACAGATGAGTCTGGAGAACTGAGCTAAGAAACACTGTTGTTTATACAGTTGGTGGCACAACCTGAGAATTACAGCAGAGAGTCTCAAACATAATGGAGATGCTGGGGATTGAACCCATTTGTTGAAATCCATATTTGGGTTTTGGTCTTTGCCATGTTGTTTTCCCTCCTTTATGTTCTTCTCTTCACAAAAGAAGAAGCAGTTCAGGGTGTTTGTGAAGTGCACATTAGTAGTTCTGGGGATTAAACCTGTCTCTTCCAGCCACTGAAACCTCTAAACAAGTGGAGATGCTGGGGATTGAACCCAGGACCTTGTACATGCGAAGCACACGCTCTACCACTGAGCTACATCCCCTACATGATAGCTGTAAGAAGTTTCAAAATCAAAAAAAAGTTTGAAAAACCTCCACTGCTTCCCATCCAGCAGAGAATTCAGTTCAAGTCTCTTCTCCTCCACTGTCTGCATTATTATCATTCAGTCCCTTCTGATAATATCTCATTTCTCCATTTATCATGTTTTGCATATAAGTGAGTTGGTTTGAGGTGAAGAGCAGCTTGAGGTCAGAATCACTCTTTAAAGGACAAGAAGACGTTTTACACATCTTATCAGTTTCTTCACATCAGTGCAGAAACAGAGAAGATCAGCTCACAGACTGAAGAGACAGTGAAGCGTTTTCACAGTTTGATTTGATGTACAGAAGTTCATCCATCATTCAGTAGTTCCATCAGATGACAAATCAATTCATCATTCATTCAACGTAATTCAGTGACTTGAGCTTCGTTAGTAGATAGAAGTCTTTGCTGTATGAACTCGCCTGCTAACGTAACTAGAGCTGTCAGATAGCTGTTAACGTTAACGCGTAAAGGCTGTCCATGTTTTCCAGAGAAGACGCACTGGAACGCATTTAGATCTTCCAATGGAATGCACCATTAGTACCTGTTCATTTGAATTAGATGAGGTGAGACTACATTACCCATAGTTCTTAGCACCAGAGCTGTTGTGGCAAGTTGAGGCTAGCAGTGATTTTTCTACACAATGTTTCCAACAAAATGTAACGAGTCAAATTTGATTCAGTAAAGAGAAACAGTGACGTTCAGTCTGAGTTCTCATCAGTCTCATCAGTTTTGAAGGAAGTTTATCTGCAGAACCTGTTTCTATTGATTAAAGTCTAAAACCTTTTCAACCTGTTTGGTAAATTTTCAACTACAGAAACGCTCCAGTCAGTCTACTTGTATATATATTAGTTCAGTATATGAACTAATTCAGATTCCAGCTCAGCGCTCCTTTAACACATTTCAGACCAGACGAACTTCTTCAGCGTGAAAATGACAAACATCAGTAAATAAATCAGCAGAAAGCAGAGCTGCCTGTAATCTTTATCAGCTGAACTTCCGTGTCATAATATTCACCTACAATAAACACCGACACATCTATAAAATGTTTATTTTCTCATATCTTTATATCAAATTCCCATCACTTCTCCTTCCTGGACTGCAGCGTGTTTTAGTGATGACATCATGCTGTAGGCCAAATCACATTTCAGTCTTTCTCTCCCTAATTGATGCTGCCATCCCATTGGTTTACACCGGCAACCACTTTTGAATGATCCCGCCCCCCGTTATGTCCCGCCCCAACATCCTGTTCCAACAGGAAGTACGTCGAAATATGAGCAGACGCTTCAAAACGCTGTTTTCTTCTGTCAGTCAGCAGCTCTGCCAGGCTTTTCCCATTTGTCTTATAGTTGTGACACATCACACTGTGACCACTGAATTACAACAGAGAGTCTCAAACATAATGGAGATGCTGGGGATTGAACCCAGGACCTTGTACATGCAAAGCACACGCTCTACCACTGAGCTACATCCCCTGTATACCACCTGAAAGAAGTTTCAAAATCCTCCAAAGTTTGAAAAACCTCCACTGCTTCCCATCTAGAAGAGAATTCAGTTCAAGTCTCTTCTCCTCCAGTGTCTGCATTATTATCATTTAATCCCTTCTGATAATATTTTATTTTTCCATTTGTCATGTTTTGGATATAAGTGAGTTGGTTTGAGGTAAAGTACAAGAAGAGATCTTATCAGTTTCTTCACATCAGTGCAGAAACAGAGAAGATCAGCTCACAGTTTGATTTGATGTACAGAAGTTCATCCACCATTCAGTTCCATCTACTGGCAGATGACAAATCAATTTCAGACCAAACTTTCTCCAACAACATCTTCACACATCAGCCATCTTAATCCACCTGTGGAATGTGGACTTATGAAACCATTCCCTCGGGTTGGTTTATTGTTTCGGTTTTGTATTGTTTTATTTGGGTTGCATTGGGGTTTTGTATTGTTTTGGTGAATCTTCACAGTTTGAAGGTTTGTATTTTGTTTTGATCATTTCTTTGTTTTTTTTAAAGTTTGATAGAGTTTCAGTAGCAGCGGTTGTTACCTTGTCTCAGTCTCTCTCTCTCTGGTGGATTCGATCCCAGGCTCCGGCCCACATGTGACTCACAGAGTGGAGGGTCTTACCTCTACACTATCATGTCAGACCTCTGAAGTTAAAGATGATGGTGAATCAAACAGCTCTCCTGGCTCCTGCTGGCTCAGAGGTTTCAGCTTCATGTCATGAAACACAGAATCTGTTTCTCTCTACTATCATCTGTCTGTCTCAATATAGTGTTTTAACAAAAAAAAGACTCTGCTAGCAAACACAACACATGGTGTGATCTTTTTTCAACAAGAAGTTATCAGGGCCGTCTTTATATAAGGACTTTATTAGAAGAAGACAACAGACTAACCGCCTGAAACCAACTTCTGAAACCTGAACCTTCGTGGTTTCCTCCATGGAGACCAGATCTACTTTTCTTCCTGCTCTGTTGTCTTCCAGCAGGATCTGTTGTTCAATCTGTTCTCCAACATGCTCAGTGTCAGTTTCCATTCAAATGAATGGGAAGTAAAAATGTGAACACTACAAACTGGTCCAGCTGCATCTGATCCAGGTGAGGAGATTATATTCTGGTTTTAACCTCCATGTTGAAACTCAGAGTCTTGCTTTAAGAGCCTGCTGGATCACAGTGTGTTGGATTTACCAGACTCTGCTGATGCAGAAAAGATCTGAACTAACTGATCTTCTCCCTTTTGTTGAGCAGCATAACTGAGTAAAAGTCAAACGACTGATTTTAAATAAAATGTGGAAGCGAGCTGCAGACTGTTCCTGGATCAGTGGATCAGTGTTAATCCCCAGGCTGAGGGTGTTTTCTCTCCAGTGAGGTGCCACTCCTGCACAGATTATTTCACCTTTTCATGGTGTGGAAATCCCCCCTCCCTACACACACACACACACACACACACACACACACAAACTCTCACACACACACACACACACACACACTCCTTTCCCACACAAAGGCTGCATTTAAAGCAGAGTGGGAAAGTTTAACCCTTCCTGCTCCACATCACACTGTGTCCCGCTTTTAGTCTCATGTCTTTTATCTCATTTATCTTTTATTTCATTTATGTATTTATTTATTCTTCATTTAATGTGTTTTCTGTTGTCTGTGCTTCTTATTTTATTACTACTAGTACCAGTAGTGGTAGTAATATTAGTAGTGGTAGTAATAGCAATAGTAGTAGTACTCGGAAGGACGTTTTCAGATTCATATAAGTAGAAAATCTGTGTTCTTTTGCAAAAGAATAACTATTTATTTTCCCTCTGAATACATTAAGAATCAGCTTCAGCTCTGCTTCAGTCTGACATGTTTCCTCTTTCCCCCTCAGCAGCCTGCAGGGGGCGCTGCAGCACCACACACACACACACACACACACACACAGCTGCAGTCTGGACAGCAGAGGGATCAGTCTATTCCCTGGAGCTACAGACTTTACACATGTTTCCTGTCAGGAAGCGGAGTTGCTCCTTCTGTGAGTCGGCAATTGTTTGGGCAACGCTCCCGGCAACAGGCAACGAACTGAGACACAAGTGAGACAAAACTGTAAAAATGTTGCTGAAAAAAAGCAGCAATGTTTCCCAAAATATTGCCTTATAGGGTTATAAGACACGACACTGTAGGAAATAAAAGGCAGTTTGATGTCAGTGTGATATCAGATCATCACTGACACAGAGAGATATACGACTATATGATACAAGTAGAATAAACTAAATCATTTTCGTCAGTTATTGGTAAATTTGTTGCTTCAAAAAGTTGCCAAAAGTTGTTATTGCCTTTAGCTGAAAATATCCAATCCAATCTGCCATGTCTTTATATAACAATAAATAATATTCATGTGATTTACTGTGAAAACAATCAGTCAACACATTACAAACCAACTGTTTATTCAGTCAAACTGTTCAGATACAAACTGATTTTATCTCATTTAAAAAAACAAGTAAAAAAGACAAAAAAAGATTATCCTCATAAATACAATATATTCTTTAAGAAAAAACAAGATATTTACAGAGGCTGAGCGGAGCGGGGAGCTTGCATATTATGTTCCACTACACACACACACACACACACACACACACACAGACAGGTACATTCCTTCTTTGACAGACTGCTGCAATAAGAAATAATAAAAAATAAAACCCAAGTCAGTTTGGCTTCACTCCCACCAGCAGATGTGACTTCAATCAGGATGAAGAGTCGGAGCTTTGCAGAAATCAACATTATTTAACATGGAAAATACCCAGAATCCTCTGAGCTTTAGGAAACACAGTTGCTCCGCCATGTTTTGAAGCTTTTAGAGAGAAAAACACTGAGACTGTAAAGAACGATCTGGAATCTGCACCTGACAACTGTTCACATCCTGGACTGGGATCCGGATGGAACCGGTCCAGATCTTTCCCTCCTGTCCTGGTCTGGTTTTCTTCACTCACAGGCCTGATGTGGATTTTTTTTAACTTTGTCAAAAAAAAATCAGTCAATTCAGAGAAACCTCTGAACCCGCTGGGACAAAATACTCATTCATCAATCCTGAAAAATATATATTTTTTAATGACGAGCAATTCATTGACAGAATTGCGCTTCTTTATTGTCTCAAAAAGTTGCCAATTCAGGTCACAAAATATCACCAACCGGCAACTATTTGAGGCAATGTGAATGATCAATTTCACTTATAAATTTGAATATATCAGTAAGTTTGTTGTTATTATCTGCAGTGATTTAACTCCACCTGTCGAAAGCAGCACTTTGTCTCTGTTGCCTTTAAATGTCCATAAAGCAGAAAAACAGTTTGTACATGGCTCTGACCTTTGACCTCTGCACTAGTGTTTGCTTGTGAAGCTGATTTACAAAATCAGGTTTATTCCAGTCTGCCCAACAGAGCTGAACAGCCGGGACCGAGCGGTCAAACTGAGAGAAACGACTTCCTCTCCCGTCCAGATGAAAGCATCGCTGGTGGACTGTATATCATTTAATAACATGTACGGCTCTGCGTGACCTTTGACCTCTAATACAGACACACCAGTAGCTGCTGTTTGCCTCTGTACGGCTCTCTGTCCTGTAATAAATGCACTTTATCTGTTCAGATGGAGAGAAAACACTGAACTGATCCGGTGAAAATAAAAACCAGTTCACCTGCCAGTGGAAACACAACAGACAGGACTGACATCTGGACTGGAAAACCTAAAAACCTCTTTAAAAGGTGTGAGGAACAGTCTGAAAATCACACTTCTAACACAGAAACCAACGCCAACAAAGCAGATGCTGATAATATAAAAATAAAGGAGTCTCTTGCTGTTTTTCACCTGTTTACAGTTATTGATAATCGTATTATTTCCTTTGTTCCAAGTTTCCTCCGACCAGATTTTGGTTTAAAGGTTTAATAAACATAAAGAAAGAGATTCACTTCAAAACAGTTCAGCAGCAGGACTCGTTTTTTATATATAGTCAGAATCGAAATGCTTTGTGATTTTCAGACTGTTCAAATGGAGAGAGAAAAAAACACAATTCTCCTGTCTGCTCTACCGGAGCAACAGATCACAGAATCACTGATTTGGGGGTTTTATCATGGAGGAAGAGACACAACCCAAGACATTACCAGAGGAACACAGAGATTTTAAGAGGTTCAGCCCAGTTTCATATCTTCATACAGTCAAAAAGCTTCAGGAAAACTATTTAGCAACTTCAGTCAACTTTCACTGGATGAAATAAAGTTTAATAAAACTGATCAGAGTCTAATGAGGCTGTTTCCTGTTTCCACACTCAGCCCGCAGCCTTACAAGGACTTTCTGATGGGATTTCTTAAAAGCCTTTTTGACTGGGATCCAGCAGCAAAGAGACCACACACACACACATACACACAGAGGCAAACAATGGGCTGGTCTGTCTCCATTACGGAGAACAGAGGGCTGGGCTGGGTGTGTGTGTGTGTGTGTGTGTGTGTGTGTTAACAGTCATTCTCAGCGCTCAGATTACCTTTGAAATAACTGTGCAACCGGTACAGAACTTCTTCATTCGCCACAGGAGCGACGGCTCGACTCAGAACAGCCGGAAAACTAAACCAGATTTAAAAGAAATAAAAAATAAAGTGAAATAAGAGTGAAGTGTGTTGAGCGTCACTCCGGCCTGAGGTCACTCTGCACCGTCTGACTGACGGCTCACAGCCTTTCCATCACAAGATTAAAAGCAGAGTAATTAGACATTTACAATTACACCTTTGAAGTTTAGCTGCGTTCGTTCTTGAGGATTTACTACGATCCAACAGCCAGTTTCAATTCATTCAGTACTTTTCCCAGATCTTATGATTCTGGGTTTGATTTGAAGATTTTGGTTTTCAATACAATTTACACAGAAAGTTGTCTTGTCCCCACTAACTGCCAATAAAGATTATTCTACACATATACCAGAGTATTAGAGATGATCAAATGCTGCAGCTGCATGACCATCGGGACACTATAGGAACATTTTTCCACCATTTTCTAAACTTCTTTGTGGGGTTTCCAAACTTTTTTCAGACCTGGAAAATGCTGAATTATTTCCAGTCTGTGTAGGAGCACAGTGAGCGTCTCACTGCAGGACGCCCGACTACCCACAATCCACCCTGCTGCCCTTTGTTTCTTGGATTTCCCTCTGAGGAACACATGCACCTCACCATTACGATTCAGATCAGGAAGTTAACATTAGCCTAATCTGTAGGGGAATCCATGTTAAACTGACTGAGGTCCAGTTTTATAATCCAGACAGGCAGAAGAAGTCCTGGTCCTGGTCTCTCTCTCTGTTCCTGTACTTCCACTGCAGGACATCTGAGCAGGAAAACAGCTTTAAAAGTTGCTGTCCCGATATATTTTAGGTCCCAAACTGAACTCACATGGATATGAGTTTGAATGAAAAAGTCTGAAAACCTGAAAAATCACAATTCCTATTATAAAACAGACAAACCGCCCATTTCTGTCTAATTCAGTCCAGCTGGGACTGTTAAAGCTGTTAGACCACATCGTCTCTGTTAGATCCAGAACTCCATGGATGTATTTTGAGTGTTTTTCAGCCCCAACCCGACTTCATACTGTCGTCTCTCCTTGGTTACCGTTGCTAAGTCTCTTATAGAACCTCCTCCACGATTGGAGCGTCTTCCCGGACCAGATCCAGAACCCGGAAGTGATCCCGACGATCATGGTCATCAGGTACTTGATCATGAACACGGTGAAGTCAGGGCTCATGGGGGCGAAGTCGTGCGCGGGACACGGCACGGCGAAGCGCTTGCACGTGTGCATGTGCCAGGTCTTCTCCCACTGCCGGCGGAAGGCCTGCTCGTAGAAGTAGCAGGCGATGACGATGGTGGCGGGCACGGTGTACAGGACGCTGAACACCCCGATCCGCACCATCAGCTTCTCCAGCTTCTCCGTCTTGGTGCCGTCGTGCTTCATGATGGTCCGGATCCGGAACAGGGACACGAACCCGGCCAGGAGGAACGACGTCCCGATGAACAGGTAGACGAACAGCGGCGCCAGGACGAAGCCGCGGAGGGAGTCCACGTTGTAGATCCCGACGAAGCACACCCCGGTCAGGACGTCCCCGTCCACCTGGCCCATGGCGAGGATGGTGATGGTTTTGACGGCCGGCACCGCCCAGGCGGCCAGGTGGAAGTACTGGGAGTTGGCTTCTATCGCTTCGTGGCCCCACTTCATCCCGGCGGAGAGGAACCAGGTCAGGGACAGGATCACCCACCAGATGGAGCTGGCCATGCCGAAGAAGTACAGCACCATGAAGAGGATGGTGCAGCCCTCCTTCTTCGTCCCCTGGGCCACCGTCCTGAAGCCGTCCTCTTTAAACTTATCGATACACACAACTTTGTCTTCCAGGAAAAACCCGGCGGCGTAGGCCACCGCCACCATGAAGTAACACCCGGACAGGAAGATGATGGGGCGTTCAGGGTACCGAAACCGCCTCATGTCCACCAGATAAGTCAGCACCGTGAACAGGGTGCTCACACAGCACAGGATGGACCAGATGCCGACCCACAGCCGGCCGAACTTCACCTCCTCCTCCCTGAAATACATGAGGCCGGCGGGCTTGGTGGGCTCGCACGGCGCCCCGCAGTCCTTCTCCCCCAGGAAGCGGTATCCGAGGTAGGAAGGCACTTCCAGCTGCAGCGGGCAGGAGAACTGGTGGTACTGGTCGTGCTGGTGGTGGTGCTGGTTGGGTCGGCCCATGTTCGGCGGCTGCAGGGTCACCAGGTCGGGCGCGTAGGGCGCGGCGGAGGAGGCGGAGCTCGGGTCGCCGGGGTCGGAGGTGTTCTGCCCGACGCAGATCTCCCCGGCGCCGTGGACCGGGAAAGTCTCGCAGCGGAGCCGCTCCGGCCACTGGAAGCCGAATTTATTCATCAGGGCTTCGCATCCCTGCCGTGCCCGCTCACACAGAGACCGACACGGGGGGATCGCCTGCTCCAGCACGGTGCACACCGGCGCGTACATGGAGCAGAGGAAGAACTTGAGGTCCGCCGAGCACTGGACCTTGACGAGCGGGTAAAACTGGTGAACCTCCAGCCCGGCGTCCTCCTGGTTGGTGTGGCCCAGGAGGTTCGGCATGATGGTCTGGTTGTAGGCGATGTCCGTGCACAGAGGGATGGAGATGGGCTGGCAGAAGCCGTGCTCCGGGACGGATATGCCCGCTTCCCCCTGGTACTGGGCCGAGGAGGGCGAGGAGAGCCCGCACAGCAGCAGACACGCGATCCGCAGGAGCACGGAGCCAGCTGCAGACCGGGCCGCCATAGCTGAGGAGGAGGGGGAGGGAGGAAAACTTTGATCCAAGTGGGGCGATTAAAAAACGGCTGGAAAGCGACAAATCACGGTCTGAACCGCCTCGACACGGGGGGAGAAGTCCTAAAAAGGCTGGGAAAGATCAAAACCAGATTTTTTCCTCTTCTTTCACCGAGATAAATCCGGATGAAACGCTCGTCGTGGCGGAGCTCTCATGACTCCTTGAGGGTCTTTGTAGATGACTCCAGCAGTCCGCTCGCGCCTGCTCCTCCGACCGAAATTAACGGTTAAAAAAAAGTCCCTTAATCCGTTATTCATACGAAGCAAAACTCTTTCAGCGCGCCTGCCGCTTTCTCGTTGTGATTTTACCGCAAAAAAAGTTAAAAAATAAAACTTTAAACTGCGTGTATTCCCGTTGTTTTCCCGACTCTCCCCCCGCACACACCGCCGCGGCCACAGCAGACTGTCTGTGGAGTCCAGCGGCGCGCTCGCTCACACCGAGCCGAGCCGCCGGTTTCCAGCTCCCCCTCCATTCACAAGACACGCCGACACAGGGCGGGGCGCCTGGAAACCGGTGCCGCGTCTCCGCCAATCACAGCGTTTGTTTTCCTACGGGGCTCGTTCCTGATTGGCTTTTGCTCCTAATCGGACCAAAATATGGAATAGTAAGAGTTTATCAGAACATAAGAGCTTATTAGAATATATAAGAAGGTTATTATTAGATGGTAAGATATACAGTTAGTAATCAAAACCATGGCCGTCATTGTTTAATGGCATTTCTTACCTATATCATCATTATTCATGCTAAGTTTTGAATACATAAAGCTAAATGTATGAATTATTTATCCACATTTGCTGTTTTTAAATAAGACTTCAATTCATTATATTAAGTCTCTTGCATTTATGAAAAATAAAAAAGTATGTAAACTAAAACAAATCCTGACAAACTACAACTTCAGATGATAAAACTTCAGATGATAAAACCTCTCCATATTTGTCCACTTTTCCCTTTTTATTTACTTCCTTTCAAGTCGTTTAGTTTTCTACTGTTTCTGTTTGTCTTTCTTTCTTTCTTTCTTTCTTTAGATTTTGAACATGACGCTGCACATAGCTCATTCATCTGGTTTCTTATCTTTCTATCTTTCTGTCACACAAACACAATAACTTTATTACAGTAACTTCTTTGTCCAGATGTTTTATTCTTTCATTATCTATTTTCTTTCATTTGCCTCTGTTGTTTTCCTGCTTTGATTTGGCCTTTGTTTTCCTCAGCAGCGCAAACTGTTACAACTTTTAACTGCTCTTTGTTTGTTTGTTTATTTGTTTCTCAGTTTTGTTCACGTTGTGTGTGTGTGTGTGTGTGTGTGTGTGTGTGTGTGTGTGTGTGTGTGTGTGTGTGTGTGTGTGTGTTGAAAGGGGTTTTAAAGGGATTTTGTTGCTCTGTTGTTTATGAGTCAAATTCTTCATTAAAAGTCTCAGAGTTTGAGTCTGATGTGTTTTCAGTGGAGCTGATGTGTGTGTGTGTGTGTGTGTGTGTGTGCGTGTGTGTGTGTGTGTGTGCCTGCAGGCTGGTCTGGGCGGGGTCAGTCAGCTGGTGGGTCATCAATACTGAGGCTGACTGACAGTAAACGACAAGCAACTGAGAACCTGATGGACAGGAACACTAATCACCAGCGGAGGATCTTCGCGGCGATGAAGACGATGATGTGAGTTTCATCTGAACCAACAGTCAGTTTGCATAGATAAGGATTTCCACATGCAGCAGTTTCAGGGCAGACAGCAGCGATCTGTCAGTTTGAGCCTGTGGGAGAAACAGAACCGCTGCATCTTGTCGTCTTTAAACCATCGTATAGAAACTGCAGAGTCAGGTCTTCATATCTGGATCGCCTGAATTATTTGACTTTATTAATCTCTGCCTCTGCTGCTTCCTTTATGATTTCTTGTTTCTTCAGTCTTTTTTCCATTTCTTTCCTCTTCTGAATCCTCTCCTCTTCAGTTTCAGTCCCGTTTCACTATCTCAAACTACATCTAGATATCAGTTAACATCACAAAAAACCTTTTAAATACTGAGTTTTCACCTTGTGCTGCAGGACAGGAAGCGGCCTGCACTTTAACCTTTTTCCTGTATGAACAAATGAATCCTTCCAACCTCTAAATCAGTGGAGATGCTGGGGATTGAACCCAGGACCTTGTACATGCGAAGCACACGCTCTACCACTGAGCTACATCCCCAAACACTATCAGTTTTATATCAGTGTTTAGTGCAGAGATGTGAAATGTAATGCTAAACAACCATTTGGATTTGGAGTTAGGGTGGATGGTGGAGATTTTTCAGCTTGAATATGACTAAAAACCTTGAATACACAAAGGCTGCAGTGAAGGATTTGTCCTTGAAGAGTTACTGTCTCCACCTTCCCATCTCTCTACTGGAATATAACAGTCTCTCCTCAGCTCCCTCTGAACAAACACACATCCATATTTTAGCAGAGGGATCAGGAAGTCACTAAACCGACTCTGTAACCCATAAGGGATTGAACCCAGGACCTTGTACATGCGAAGCACACGCTCTAACACTGAGCTACATCCCCAAGGACTGTTAACTTCATATCAGTGTTTGGATCAGTCCTGCGATGTGAAATGTAATGCTGAACAGCTAGAAAACATTTCAGGATTTTTCAGCTTGAATATGACTGAAAAGCCCAAATTTGCAAAGGCTGCAGTGAGGGATTTACTTCCCATCTCTCTATCCCACACAGTCTCTCCTCGGCTCCTTCTGAGAGAAACAGCAAAGAAGTCAGAAAGTCACTGAACAGCCTCTGAAACCTGAACTGAAGTGGAGATGCTGGGGATTGAACCCAGGACCTTGTACATGCAAAGCACACGCTCTACCACTGAGCTACATCCCCTAACAGCTGTTCTGATCCATACTCTTTACCTCCGCCAACGCAGCTGGAAGGAGGTTTTATTTTCTGTCCCTCTGTTTGTTAACAAGACACAGGATCTCAAAAAGTTCTTTGACTGGAATCTGGTGGACAGATCTCTCTCTCTCTCGGTCCGAGGATCAGTTGATCAGATTTTTGGTGATGATCTGGATCTGGGATTTCCAACCATTACGCGATTTTTGTTTTTTAGCCGTGACTATTATGCTGCGTTCAAGTGCTGGTGGGAAAGTCCGACGTCCAGGACTTTCCCAGTCAGCTGCTAAACAGCGTTGCTTTCACGTGATTTTTTTTTTTTTTCTTTCCTCTCTTTAATCTTCTGTTATCTCCGTCTGTTTGTGTTGTGGCAGTTTGAAGCAGCTGAAGGAAAATATTTGTTGGTGTAAAAATAATTTCAGCTAAAACTCGTCCCGTCTGAACTGACCTCCCTCAGATTATCAGTCCTATTCAGGCCACAGACAAAGTTTATTGGACTTTGTCATTTTCTACGACGAACAACAATCAAGACAAGATCAGACCCAAAGTCTCAACTCTGGTCCAGTTGTGACTTTTCTTCACTCTTGCAGCCAGGCTGGGTTGATATTGTTCAAACACGTCAATGACAATTGCACAAGTTATTTGTAATGCAAAGTACGTTTTTGGTGTGATGGTAAGGCAGAAATGGACAGACAGTTTTAACTGTCTGTAGTTTTGGACTGACATTACAGAGATTTCTCAGCTATTAACATTACAGATGTTCTGTGTTGACATTTACTTTACTCACACTGTCCGGAGAATGAGCTCCGTCTGCCGGCCACTGGAGGACTCTGAAACCCAGAAGTCAGTGGAGAAGCTGGGGATTGAACCCAGGACCTTGTACATGAAGCACACGCTCTACACTGAGCTACATCCCCAAGGACTCTTGTAACGACTGACTCATATGTAGAAAAATTATATGTATTCACATTTTCTATTTAAGTCATCTATCTGACTGTCTTATCCAGAGAGACTTGAACACAACAGTAGAAGTTTCAATTTAGGACTTTTGGATGTGTTACCTATTTGTGGAAGAAGTGCATTGATCACCTCTGTGTTGGGTTTTGGTCTTCGCCATGTTGTTTTCTCTCCTTTAAGTTCTTCTCTTCACAAAAGAAGGAGTTCAGTGTCTTCATTCAAGTACACATTCGCAGTTTTGGGGATTAAACCTGTTACCTCCAGCCACTGGACAGCCTGTAACCCGTAAGGAAATGGAGATGCTGGGGATTGAACCCAGGACCTTGTACATGCAAAGCACACGCTCTGCCACTGAGCTACATCCCCTGGTACAGATAAATGCATCAGCTCATTTAGTGAAAAAATAAATGTTCGTTTCTTCTGCACCTCTCTTTGTTTTCTTCTCTTCATCCTAAATGTAAAGGACAGTTAGATTAGATCTTGTGAACTGGAAAATTGTCTCTTCTCTTTTTACAGCCACGACAACTCTGTGTGTGTGTGTGTGTGTGTGTGTGTGTGTGTGTGTGTGTGTGTGTGTGTAATATGAGTCACTAACTTCTATGCGGTTTCATTCCAAACTTAAAGTTCACTGTATATCAATTTTTTGAAAGTGTCACTAGAAATTAAGGTTTGAGCGATATGGGATTTTGAAGTTGATGATATTTTGCACCAATTTGAACATTTTCATGCCAAAACATTACAAGTATTCAGTGTTTCTTCCAGAATTCAAAGCCTCTGAAACAGTATTAGAGCATCATGGGACACTACAACTCTCCACTGAAACCAGACTGATGAAAGTGTTTTAAGACTTTTTAAGACTTTATAAGACTTTTTCAACGTTACATCGACCTGAAGTTAAGCAGATTGAATTGAACCCACAGGCACACAGTTAAGTTTTAAAGCTCCATATTCTCACTGTCCAGAGTTTTATTGTGTGTCTTTCTGTCCATTCAAAGCTGTGTGTGTGGTGTCATGAACCAAAAACACTCTCAATCCATTTCTCCACGTTCATTTTCCAGCATCTCTCTGAGCCTTACCAAGAACAGGCCGTTTCTGTCTCCGTGTCTTTAAGGCTCATTAATATTAACGACCCTCCGTTCCGATCGGCTAACCGTTTCGAGAGCGAAACGTGAGACGCCGCGGCCCGGCGGCTACAGGTAGGGAAAACTCTCCGGTAATAAACGATGACGACCGCTCGACCGCTTTGAAAAAAACACTTTGTTAGTCTATTATTTCTTACAGAAATGATAATGAGCGAACCTTTGTGACGCCGCAAAGTTACGGAAGTCCAAACGGCTCGTTTAGAGGCTCGCTTTTCTAATATGGATTGTGTGGATTTAGTTTTGATACTTTCACCATGTTTAGATACACATCCAACTCCTTTATCATCACAGAGAGGGAGTCCTGCTCTACATGATATGAACATTTAAAACAGCACAGAGTAACTTCATGAAGGCTTTTCTGGAGATGAAATCAGTGTGAAACCTTCACCAGCAGCAGAGTCGATATCTATCCATCCACTCCGCCTGTTTCCAATACGATCAATACACTCTGACCTCAGTGTCACCACATCCAATAACACACTGATGACTGGAGAGCAGATTGTATTGATGAGATGAAACATGTTCATGTGTTTCCACATTAAAAGCTTTTTCTCAGTTTTTCTTTCCAGGTGTTGGAGGCTGTTTGTCTCTCAGGTGTTTCAGCAGGACAGCAGCAGGGGAAGGAGTGCACTCATAACGGGGAAGGTACCTCCTCAAATACATATATAATAATATTAAAAAAATTAAAATATAAATCAGGTCATTGAGTGTATGAATTATGGTTGTATGGAGATTTGAGCTGAAATAACTAAATGACGCTGCAGCTCCATCTCATCAGTCTGAGTGATGAAGCAGCTCTGTGGTCGATGTCTTTGTTCTGCAGATTGGATTTATTTGATTTGATTTAGATTTGGATTTATTTTTTTGGCTAGCTAGTTAGCTAGCTGACCTTCAACATCATGATCATGAGTGAAAACAATAAATCATTGTCATTTCTATTAGTATTTATATTTTGGCCAGAGTTCCTTCTTTGTCATTCAGGTTCACCAGTTAGTTAACTAATTTGTAGCTAAACTACAATCTGCCTATAAATAGATAGATAGATAGATAGATAGATAGATAGATAGATAGATGGATAGATAGAGAGATAGATAGATAGATAGATAGATAGATAGATAGATAGATGGATAGATAGAGAGATAGATAGATAGATAGATAGATAGATAGATAGATGGGTAGATAGAGAGATAGATAGATAGATAGATAGATAGATAGATAGATAGATAGATTAGTTTGCACAGTCACAGTGTAGCAGACCGGTCAGTAACTGGTCAGTAAATGGGCGGGGCAGTCAGTAAGGGGGCGGGGCCACAGTGAAGACTCCAGTCAGTAAACCTACTGATTGAG